>NW_017295795.1:168007-172280 GCF_001594075.2 Trachymyrmex cornetzi
TATATATACACGTACGTATTGACATAAGTTCACAAATGCTCCAAAACAGACGAAAATGAAAAGCTCCGAAAATTGTACCGCAAAATGCGACTGGTTTTTTCGCCGTAACTTCCGTTAATTTGAAGTTAAAATTTGAAGTTAAACGTCATTTTGTAGGGGATTCCAAGCGCTTTGACTCCTGTGAATTTCATTTTTTTATAGCCGTTCGTTTTTACATTCACAACTTTAAAGGGGTCAGGGAAGGTAGTCTCCCTGTTTATTTTTGACCTTCTAACGCTCAAAACTCAGTTAAATTTCATCGTACGAGAAAAAAAAAATAGGAAATTGTTTAGCATAAAAATACCTACATTTTTGTATTCTACCGTTTTTTTCGTAACTTCATTAGTTTTGGAGAAAAAAAAACAAAAACGTCAATTTTTTAAGAAATTCAATATTTTCTTTCAAAAGTATATCAAACATTTTTTTGAATTGGGACTTCTAATACCGGTAAAACTCACAGAACCTATTTTTGGTACCTAAATGAAGTAAACCGTAGAAGGATTACGTTCAATTTCAATTTTTGCCGTCAGGGCATCAATTTTATTACCCATTTTTTGTCCCAAAAATCAAGATGACCATTTTGTTTTCATCACAACTCCGACAGTTTTTATGCTAACGGCTCCAACCGGTGCTCATTTTAAAGCTCTTTTCAAGTACTTCAAAAAAGATTATATAAGTTTTTTTAAAAAACCTTTCGTTTTTCCGCTATTCGAAGTTGAAATGTTCGATTTTAGAAATCATCTAACTCGATTTGAACTTCAAGGAGTCGTAACTTTGGTTCTATAGCACCTAGAACAATACATAAAAAAACAATCTCTTCGTTATTTCATTACCTTCGTTTTTGTTTAATATTGTTTTTTGCTCAAGCTTGTATTTTTGAAATATTCGTGAAAAATCGTTGAAAAACATGCATTTTTTACAGTAAAAACGAGAATGTTAACGCGCAAGTAACTCAAAAACTATTGGTCGTACAAATAAGTGTTATATAACATTTTTTGCTTAAAATTAGTACTTCTATCGAATCCTGGGGTTATTTTTGATAAAAAAAATTTCGCCCCCGAGATGGGGCGGCATCCCCCCCAAAGGTAAAAGCACACATCGGCACAATATAACTTTTGTTCTTTGGGCTATTCCCTACCTACATTTCAAATTTCACGTCAATCGATGCTATCCGAAAGAATTGGGAGCCCAAACCCCCCAGTGACTGGACTATATAGGATAGAGAGATCCGAGGATCTCTGTTCTCCATATATTTGTTGTATGAGCAAAATGCACAAACGAAATAGCACCCATACTCTGTACTGCATTAATGCCATTAATACAGCGTAGAATACCTCGAGAACCGCGTGCGTATCGCGAGTGCGTGCGTGCGCGTGATTATACGTGCATGCTGACCCGATGTGTCGTGTCGGGGCTGCCATTGCGTTCGTTCACTCTTTATAAATAGAAGCTTTAAATTCTGTCGCGAGTCGGGCGTGGCAGGCCACAAGAGGAGAGATCTACGATGATCCTAGTCACGAAACACATACATACATCATTCAACGCGATCCGCTCGTTCTTTCTTCTCGTCTCGTGTCCCGGAGTGGCACACCGCCGTTAATTCTCTCTCTTTCATCTTGTTATTTCACATAACATTCGCTTTTCTTACCGAAATATCTCATTAATTTTCGAATAGGTAACAGCACAGTTTCACGTGTGACCGTCGACTTACAATTAGTTCGAGGGAACATTTTCAACTTTCGTTTTTTTCCTTTCTGTTCAGAAATTCAAATCTTTAAAAATATATTTTATTTTTTTGAATGAAAATTTTTTTTATTACGTTTTAATTATTTCTTTTCATTTTTTATTTTATTAGTCAGAACCATGCTCGCGGCTTCATTACACTGCACGCCTATTAATTAAAAAACACAAGTTAAAATATTTCTTCTACAATTACTTAACTCTAAAACCAGAGGCCCACGATACGATTTTTTGTGCCATTAGCGATTGCATGTGATTTAATTACTATTATAGAGAAATTCTGTGTTCTGTATACATTATTAAATATCAAAGCAATAATAATAAATAACTCAATACCTTGATAACCTTGAATACTTTAGATAACATTCTATTATTTTTAATTTTCATGTGTTCCATAATGTAAAACAATCCATTTCTGTGGTTAGTTTTAAAGTAAACAACATCCATATTTAATGTAGACATTTAGCAAATAATAAACTTGAGTTAAATATACGTCAAATTTAACACATTTTATACATTAAATTATTGTATTTAACTCCATTGCTTTTAAATAAATTCACGATATATTGAGTTAATTTAGTACTTTCTAAATCTGAATCAGTGGATAGTCACTAATTACTCAGTAGTATACTTGGCACTGATAATCAGTGAAGTTCAACTAAAAAAGGAAGAATATTTGAGCATTATATAACTAAAATACTGATATTTACTATTAAAATAAACATCTACTTATAGTAAATAAATACCTACTTAAGTAGGTATTTATTAATTTGATTTAAGTAATTACTTAAATCAAATTAATAGTTCATGTATACCAAATAAATATATCTTTATCCTATATTAAAATTGGCGTGTCACGTTTTTTTTAAGCCTCTTTTCAAAGGGGTGTTGGAGTGCTCCGATTTCGATGTGGCTTCGTATTCGGGGGTTTTAGGGATCGTTCGTTACGAAATCGTGATAAAAATTTCGAAATTCAGAATGGCCGAACCAATAAGGCGGACCGAATTCTGAAAGGTTTTCCGATTTCGATGAAATTTCGTATAAGTGGGATTTCGGGGTCGTTGATTTCGAATCCGGGTTCAAAATTTGAAAAATTAAAATGGCTGAACCAATATGTAGGACGAAATTCTTAAAGGTTTTCCGATTTCGATGAAATTTCGTATAAGGGGTATTTAGAGGTCGATGATTACAAATTAATATTCAAAATTTGAAAATTCAAAATGGCTTAACCAATATAGCTGATAGAATTCTTAAAGGTTTTCCGATTTTGGTGAATTTTCCTATAAGGGGGATTTAGGGGGTGCTGATTGCCAATATGGTGGACGGAAATGTTACGGAAACTCTAAAGGTTTTTCGATATTGGTGTAATTTCGTATAAGGGGAGGGGGCTTAGGGCTCGTTGATTTCCAATTTTTGAATTTTTGAATAATGGGGATTTAAGGGGGTGCTGAATGCCAATATAGCGGTTGGAAATGTTAAGGAAGTATTAAGAAAATGTTACGAACATATTGCGGAAATGTTACGAAAATGTTACGGAACTGTTACGTAAACGTTACGGAAATGTTACGAAAATATTGCGGAAATATTACGGAACTGTTACGTAACCGTTACGGAAATGTTTCGAAAATATTACGGAAAAGTTACGGAAATGTTATTTCACTGTTACGTAACGGCTACGTAACATTTCCGTAACATTTACCTAACATTTCCGTAACATTTACGTAACATTTCCGTAATAGTTAAGTAACATTTACGTAACATTTCCGTGACATTTCCGTAACATTTCCGTAACATTTACGTAATAGTTAAGTAACATTTCCGTAACATTTACGTGCCATTTCCGTAACATTTACGTAACATTTACCTAACATTTTCCTAACATTTACCTAACCTAACATTTTCCTAACATTTCCGTAACATTTCCGTAACATTTACGTAACATTTCCGTAATAGTTAAGTAACATTTCCGTAACATTTACATGCCATTTCCGTAACATTTACGTAACATTTACCTAACATTTTCCTAACATTTACCTAACATTTTCCTAACATTTACCTAACATTTCCGTAACATTTCCGTAACATTTACGTAACATTTCCGTAATAGTTAAGTAACATTTACGTAACATTTCCGTGACATTTCCGTAACATTTCCGTAACATTTACGTAATAGTTAAGTAACATTTCGGTAACATTTACGTGACATTTCCGTGACATTTCCGTAACATTTACGTAACATTTACCTAACATTTTCCTAACATTTACCTAACATTTTCCTAACATTTTCCTAACATTTTCCTAACATTTTCCTAACAATTTCCTAACATTTACCTAACATTTCCCTAACATTTACCTAACATTTTCCTAACATTTTCCTAACATTTACCTAACATTTTCCTAACATTTTCTTAACATTTACCTAACATTTTCCTAACATTTACCTAACATTTACCTAACATTTTCCTAACATTTACCTAACATTTTCCTAACATTT
>NW_017295795.1:172346-175015 GCF_001594075.2 Trachymyrmex cornetzi
ACCTAACATTTACCTAACATTTACCTAACATTTTCCTAACATTTACCTAACATTTTCCTAACATTTACCTAACATTTACCTAACATTTTCCTAACATTTACTTAACATTTTCCTAACATTTACCTAACATTTACCTATCATTTTCCTAACATTTACCTAACATTTACTAACATTTTCCTAACATTTACCTTACATTTACCTTACATTTACCTTACATTTACCTTACATTTACCTTACATTTACGTTACATTTACGGTAAAGAATAAAGAGGGAAAACTGATAGCTTTATTTGTGGATTTGAAAGCGGCATTTGATTCGGTTGATAGGGGAGTATTGATAGTGGCATTAAGGTAGAGGGGGGTAAGGAAAGGGCTGGTAGAAAGGATGGGTGAGCTATTAAGAAAAACAAAGAGTAGAGTGAGAACAGGGGTGGGGGAATTAGGAGAAAGTTTTTGGACGGTGAGGTGGATAAAACAGGGGTGCCCGCTGAGTCCACTGTTATTCAATGTAATGACGGCGGACTTGGAGGAGGAAATGGAAAAGGTAAAATAGGGGGGGAGGGGGTGAATTTGTGAGCTAGGAAGGTATATGGGTTGGCATACGCTGATGACATAATGTTACTAGCGGAGGAGGAAGGGAGCATGAGGAGCGATAGAATGATTAGAGGGCTATGTGGATAGGAAGGGATTAGAACCGAATAGGAAAAAAACAAAAATAGTGAGATTTAGGAAGGGAAGGGGAAGGAGTAATAAGGTGGATTAGTGATGGAAAGGAAAGAGGACAGAGGAAGTAGAAAAATTTAAATATTTAGGTTATGCGTTGCAAGAGAAGGGGGGGGGAGGGTAGCAAGAGCATGTGAAGGAAAGGGTGGGAAAGGCAGCGGCATTGTTGGGACAGGTGTGGATTGGAAAGAAGAGATTTGGAATGGACTGGAAGAGGAGGATTTGGTTATTTGACGTATTGATTTGGGCGTAACATTATATTTCATAATGTCCAAAAAGGAGAGTATAATGGAGCAGCGCGCCCGTAGCGTGCGCAGGGGATGTACTAGTATTTAGTAAATATTAAATTGGTACTATTCAAACAAATGATTTATTAAAATTTAATATTTTTGTTTTCAGTAAGTATAATAGTAATTTACTAAATCGCACGCGATCTAGCACGAAATATCACATCGTATGCTTTTGGCATAGATCTGATATTTAGTATTTTATATTATTCATAAATTCACGTACGAGTGGTAGAAGCGCCTTGATCAGTCGAATCGAATCCTTCGGTCGACTTAGCGTTGAATCGAATGGCTTCGAATTGAACACGTTTGAAAATTTAGCCGAGCATAAATTCCGAGGAAAGCTCTCTGTTGCGGGTATCGGTGTTGCATAAATCAGTCGGGGATTCGCGGAACGAGTAGGTAGTAAAGTTCGCGTGAAGTACGATCGGTAATACACAAGTCGGATATTATTCATTGACCCGACATGACCCCGACACAGTCATCGTTTCTGCCGAGTTATCCCTTTATTATTTCTCACTCCCGCTGTACTTTCAATTTTAACGGATATTTATCTCTCTTTCTTACAGATATTAGGCGCGTATACGACCTGAGACTTGACATGTCACACCTTCTATAAGGTAAGATACGGATCATTTTTTATCATAATCTGAATCAATTTTCCTAATTCTACACAGAAAGAATTTTGCTGAAGTATTAAAAAATTTAGCTAGACACAGATCTAAAAATAATTTTGTTGAACTATCAAAATAATTATGTATAGGGCATTCAAACATGATGAGAAATGCTGCAAAAATGTTCAACATTCTATTGTAACCAACTTGAGTGTCCTACAGTATAATTATTTTGATAGTTTGAGAGAGTATAATTATTTAATAGTACAATACAACCATTTAAATTTTTAGATTTGTTTTTAGCTAAATTTTTAGATACTATACAGCAAAAACATTTTTAGCAGGATTAAAGGAAGCAGGAAAATAAATTTAAAAATGTTTTCTTTAATTATACTTTCTTTTATTAACTTTTATTCGATTTTTACCATGACTTTTTCAAGACATATCACATTATGCTTTTTTAATAATCTCAATTTATTAAAATGTTTCTTATAAATGTTTTATATCTCTATTTTGACATTAATAGTTCTATAGCATTTAGAAAATTTTGCTATTTGCATAATATTCGATCTTTCATTTAAATTCATCAGTTTGTAATGTAGAACTTTCTTAGCTCTGCTGTAAGTAAACAATAGACATCTTTAGAAATCGTACGTTAAAACAAATAATTCGAATAGGTTCTAATGGATAAATCAATAAATTAAATAAAGCTTTTCAGAACCGACACAGGCTATTAATGTGTAAATACTTATATATTTTTTATTTAGGAAATTTTTCTATTTTTTTATTTAGGAAACGTTTATATGTTTTAAATTTGAAATAAAGTATATATATTTACACACTAATTATTTATACGTTTATTAAGCTGGCACAGCCACTTCAGCACAATCAAACGCGACCTATACCACATTTTTTTGCTATTTTTTTGCTAATTTTTTGCTCTATTCCCGATTTTTTGCTCCAGCCAATTCGCTAAAACTCATGGCTGTGCTAGCTTAAGACCAAAGTTAGCACAGCCACAAAGAAAAAAAGCAGCAAATGAAAAA
>NW_017295795.1:175156-175749 GCF_001594075.2 Trachymyrmex cornetzi
AATTGCTCAGCTCATTTTGGTGTCAAAATGTTTGTAGAATTAATTGCTCTAAGAATATCGCAAATCGGAATTTTTTGCTCACTGTTTAAATCGAAAAATTCGACCAAGAGTGTGGTTGTGCTGGCTCGCGTACAAGAGTAAAGTACTTTAAAGCAATTAATTGCTCAGCTCATTTTGGTGTCAAAACGTTTGTAGAATTAATTGCTCTACACTCTTAGTCTTTATTGTGCCGCTAAAAATTGACGGTACACGTTGAAATATAAACTTTACGTAAATTATGAGGGACATAAGTATATCACCAAACATAAGAGAGAAAATGATATCTTGAAATTAGGAGTTATTCATTGAGGAGATAATTATGCGGTGCAAATATTCTAGATGATTTGGAGGTATATTTATATGAAGAATATATATATGAGGATACCTCGTAAATTCGAGGTATCCTCAACCTTTCTTTTCCCGCCCAATTCACCGCGTGTGTGAAGTTGGCACCTCATCTTTTGGCACCGCAAGTTTTAATAAGAGTTCCATTGGCACCCGCAATAGTTCTATAGTTCCTGATAAGTTTTATAAATAGTTCCGTTGATTTAGCT
>NW_017295795.1:176596-191921 GCF_001594075.2 Trachymyrmex cornetzi
GAAGTTAGCACCGCAAATTTTCAAGTGTTATTTTTTTTAGCTAAATCAACGGAACTATTTATAAAACTTATCAGGAACTATAGAACTATTGCGGGTGCCAATGGAACTCTTATTAAAACTTGCGGTGCCAAAAGATGAGGTGCCAACTTCACACACGTTTCTGATAACGGTATTTCAGAGTTACTAAAGGCAGAGGACAAAATTGTAGATGAACAATAGAAATATTGACAAATTTATATGATATATCAGGATTATTATTTTTAGAAACAACTATCGACGATGATTTGTTAACAGTTGACATGGAAGTGTCATGGAATTTAACAAAACTGCATTTATAGGATGGTATCAGATGGACCGTAGATGCTGAAAAAAATTTAAACATATCAAATTTACGATCAGCATTGTAATTACGATAAGCATTGTAATTTTCTTTTTTTGATAGTCTATATTTAATCTTCTAATTGTGTTCGGATCTTTTTTAACCAGAGTTTTTTCGTGGTATGTTAATATTGTCAACAAAAATATGAAATTTTACAGCATATTATATTTAATTTTCTAAATACAATTAGAAGGTAATGCTGATTCTTTTCTCTCAAATTCTATATTTTTAAAAGTACGAGTGAAAAAAATCCACATCAACGGTATAAGGTTAACATCACGTTTATATAATTTTTATTATATTAGTGCAAACTCTACAGTATCTACGTAATGTAAAAAAGTTTTATCGCGATGTAAATTTCAACACAGCGAAAGATATGTTGTATCAAAAAAAAATTCAAAGATTTAACCTACAAGTAAGAAATCACATATTATATAAAGGATTCTTAACCTTCTAACTGTGTTTAGAAGGTTAAATATAATATATTGTTAATATGGAATTTGATATTTTTGTTGATATTATTAGCATACCACGAAAACTGAAAAATGCTCGGATTGAAAAAGATCCGAACACGATTAGAAGGTTAAATTCATACTATCAGAAACAGAAAATTACAATATTGCAAAAAATGTTCTTATTAAAGAATATACGTACCTACACTTGGACTTCGTAATATCGAGTACTGAATTATGTTTTATTGGCGGATGGCCACAATATAAACATAGAAGAAACGATTCCGTATCACTGTCCAATTTGCGAATGTAATCAATACATTCGCATTGTAATTCTCGGCATAAACCACGTGATACTTTTCGAATATCAATGTTGTAAACTTATTCATATTTATATTCACTGTGAATAAGTATATGTACAACACAACTAGCACGTGTCCGGTCTGGTCCAATCCGTTGTCCGTGAACGGCGTGAACGTATAATGGCGCGATATAGTAGAGGACCGCGCTGTTACGCAGCCGATTGTCATTAGTTAACGATATAACAAATGCTGGCGGTACATTTGTACCGTCGAGGAATATACGAGGTACGCACGAGAAGCCTTGTACCGCCAAAAGAAAAGTATCGCGAGTTCAATAAGAGTGATACCTCAATCGAATCGTTATATTCATTATTACCTCGTAAATTTCGTACCTCGAGCGAATATATCGGGAAAAATACTTCTTATTAAAAAAAAATACCTCTTATCGGTATGTAACTCGAAATTTCACTGTCACTTCAACATTTGTACCTCGAATTTGAAGGTACTACGCGATATCAGACTAAAGCCCGTTTTCACAATATATGGTTACCTATATAGATTAAAGATTACCAACAGGTTCATCAATGAAATTCATTCATGAATTTCTTGGTTACCTTTAATCTTTAAGTAACCATATATTGTGAAATCGGACCTAAGAGTGTAAGAATATCGCAAATCGGAATTTTTTGCTCACTGTCTAACAATAAGTCGAAAAATTAGCCACACTTTTGGTGGAATTTTTCGACTTAAACAGTGAGCAAAAAATTCCGATTTGCTATATTCTTAGAGCAATTAATTCTAGAAACATTTTGACACCAAAATGAGCTGAGCAATTAATCGCTTTAAGGTATTTTACTCTTGTACGGCGAGCCAGCACAGTCACACTCTTGGTCAAATTTTTCGACTTAAATAGTGAGCAAAATAATCGGGAATAGAGCAAAAAATTAGCAAAAAAATAGCCCTTCAAGAATATGTACTTGATTTTTCGTTTGCTGCTTTTTTTCTTTGTGGCTGTTCTAACTTTGATCTTAAGCTAGCACAGCCATGGGTTTTAGCGAATTGGCTGGAACAAAAAAATCGGGAATAGAGCAAAAAATTAGCAAAAAAAATAGTAAAAAAATGTGGTATAGGTCGCGTTTGATTGTGCCGAAGTGACTGTGCCAGCTTAATAGACGTATTATTTATGTTGACTCTAAAAGGCTATATTTAATTTATTAATCGTACGTTAAATTGCCGTAATAATTGCTTCTTTCTGATATAATAGTTTGACGGTTTATCGGGCGATCATCGAGCGAGATTCATGACCAAGCATTTAGCAAAAGCTTGGCATCGTTTTTCCAATTAACGGGAACAAAGATACGCGGCAGATTTTACAGAAGAATTCGCATTGTTCTACTCCGAAATGCACGCGAAACGTATCATGGCATGAGAGCGATGTTATTTCGCATTTCATTGCTTCTAGATGCCATCGTGATGAGAGAGAAAGAGAAAGAGGGAGAGGATGGATCGATGGCTCGTCGTCGCGGATGGTCGCCCGACTGTAATTGTTCCGGGAAACCGGAAGCGCGTAATTACGCTATGTATCGAATGGAAAATTGTGCGCCGTCGTTCGACGGTTCCTGCATGCATTCCGGGATGCATGTGCCGCCCAGCTTTTGCAGCAATTCCAGCCGTATCCATATGTTGCATGGACAATTGAAAATTCTTAAATGTTTTCATCCTTTATAAAGTAATTAAAAAATCATTAGTTATTCATGATTAGTATTTGTAGCTGCAATGTTTGATGCGAAGGTGTGGAATTTTGCAACGTAAAGTAAAAGAAAACTGTTCCTTAAAATAACTAAAAATCAAACCTTTATATCTGGAAACAGAGTAGTGTCTCGGCCCTAATTCTATTTAAGCATTCCTGTTATATCTTATACGTAAAAATCGAACACTTTATATCTCTAAACACATAAAATATATCTTATCTATTTTTCTCAGTATGTTAGATTATCGTTTTATATAAATACAGAACTCATCTAAATATTATATAATTATAGATTACTATTTTGTGTGTGTATATATATATAATTATAAAATATTATTAATCTCTACACGGAGAGAATTTTATTTTAAAATTTAACCTGAAAATATGGTAGTTGTTGTATAATACAATATTTTAAAGATTTTTACCATGCATTTCAGTAAAATTGATCAAACTTATTTTATATTTTATTGTAGTTTTATTAATGAATGAGAGAGATTTATATTAAAATTCTTCGAAATAAAATGTTGTCCCACGATTATCATATTTTCAGGGTAAACTTTAATAAAAAATTCTCTCCGTGTATATAATTATATACTATTTTATAATTAAGGAAATTCAAAATTAGTAATAATATTTTTTGCAATATTATTGATTTACATAGTGACGTTTTAATTTACGTAATAATTTTGATATACGAAGGTAAATCAAATATAAACGGGAATTTTTTTTTATTATTTATTGAACGAAAATAAAAATATAAAGAAAACAAATTATATTTTTCTATATAATTCCCTGCTATATTAATACATTTTTGTTAGCGAATAGGCAATTTGGCGATTCCGTTTTCATAAAAAGTAGTAAGTTGCAACCAATTGCGCACGGATTCCTCTACATCAGCATTGTCCACGAATCGTATTGTCGTCTCAATTCTTCTTTCAGGGGCTCAAACAAATGATAATCGCGTGGACAAATATCTCAATGCGATTATGACATGTTTGAGCCGCTAAAAGAATTGGGTGGATTCGAGGACGATGCCAGTATAGAGAAATTCGTGCGGAATTAGCTGCAGACACAATCTACTACTTTTTATGAAAAAGATATCGTCAAACTTCCTATCCGCTGACAAAAATGTATTAATGTATAGCAGAAAACTATGTAGAAAAATAATTTATATTTTCTTTGTATTTTTATTCTCGTCCAATAAATAACAAAAAATTATTCCCGTTTATATTTAATTTACTCTCATATATGTCACTGATCGATAAATATTGGTAAGCCCAATCAAATGGGTTGATATTAGAAAAAAAGTTCGACTTAAAAGATGATATCATCTATTAGCATTATATAGTCTGTGTGTATCCACTTGTTGCAAAACCAACAATCTTTGAATGGAGCGCACAGATATTCGCTCCAACTCGTATAAACTTTTTAATGATTTTTCTGCGAAATTATGCCGACTGTTTTCCTGAAAACGACAATTGCAAATGGCGGCGCCATAAACGCGCCAAATTTGATATTAATTCTATATTATAGTTAAAGTATGCTAGAAATTGTGTCAAGGCCGTGGTTGCTCTTATCGATAAAACTATTTCACAAGCAACGACGTGATCAATTCTCACGTATCGTAGCTCTCCGAAGTCGCGATAACTCGAAATCCGATCATTTTCACACAACATTTAACGCTAAACCGATCAAGTGTGATTTAACTTTTCTTGTTAAACACGGTATATATGCTCTTAATTATATAAAGTTTAAGTAAGAATTTTTAATCTTTGTATTATTATTAGACAAAGCAAAATGCAATTAAATCAATTATTATTAAATAACAAAATCTACCATTTATGCTTAGATCTTATATCTTGAATAATTAATAAATATGATTAATAACGGAAATAAGCGGAGCGAAAATAATTATCGGTTATGATTTATTTCATCGTTCCAGTCGGCAATCAGAAAATTGCACTTTTGATTATGATTGATGTAACAAATTAGTGGTAAGTTAAAAAGAAATACTAATCCTCTTTTATGCAATCCGTACGTTAATTTAACTTCAAATGCGTAAAGCCCGTAATTAATGTAAAAAATAATTATCAATTAATTATATTAAAAGTAGCAAGGAAATAACTAATTATTGCTGAACAAACTTATAAAATCTCCGTACCTTCGAGTCCGCGCAGAAATTTTTAAATTCTTTTGGCTTTTCCATTCCAAATTACTCGAAATTTAAAACGATAAGAAAACTGCGTAATGAATTTTTTTACAACTGTTCACTATTAGATATCAAAGGAACAATAGTAATTAACTTAATCCCTTAAGTCAAACAATAAATTGTTATCCTTAACTCCCTTATGTATCAAAATGTAAATCAATCCACTGTAATTGAATGGTTTAGTTTTAAAATAAACAACGTTTATATTGATGCAAATAACAAATTAAATTGGAATCAAATTTAATAGATTTCCTGAGTTAAATTGCTTAATTTCATTATTTTAGTTAAATTAATGACATATTGAATATACAGAAAAAAAATTTTTTATATACTTGTGTCAAAATTAATACCTGTTAAAATTTTTATGTTGAATTTTTAATACCCAAGTATTAATTTAACATAATATGATTGTATTATTTAAATACTTTGTGTTAAATTGATATTTTACATATTTCTTAGAGTTAAAATAATATAATTTATAAGTAATTGAACAAATAACAAAAATAATGTAGTTTTAATAGCAATAAGTAAAAGATGAAGCTACATGTTAATTTAACATGTTATAAATTTAATTTTACTAAAGAAATATATCTCCACAATTTGTTTCTAAATTGTGCCAAAGTGTTATATTTTTGTATTAATTTTTCATAACGTTTCTATTTTTTAACTTTCTAACATATTCATCTTGTATTAAATTAATACTAAAATTTGAGTCCATCGTTTGGACGTGAAATTTAACAGAAATTTTCCAAGTGTAGGAGCAGTTGTGATGTATAAAAATGATTAAAAATAAATTAAATGAAATTTGACATTAAACAATGTCGTGCGCGATATTTTTGATGACATCGCACTTTAACATACCGCGCGTCGCGTAACTAACGGCAGCTTAATAAGAACCGGCAGCACTAATTCTCGGCGGGCTTCCCCACGTTCTCCCGATGTGGTGATGCGGAGCGAAGAGCCCAGCTCGCCGTCATCCTCGTCGTCAGCTGTGCGAAGGTCAGGGTCGCGTGCGCGCTAGCCGAGAGGGTGCAATCGATGCACCGTCCGCCGTCGCTCCGCGCATCCCCTTGCCGGATGCAGTTGCTATGGAGACCATCTCCTCCTGACCCCCATTGCTTGGAGGTGCGGAGAGCGGCAGCCCGTCGACGCACGGAGAGCGGGACCCGGGAAATCGGGATATCAATCCTGTACGGTCGCGGAGTAGTGGCGCGAGAGAGTGGCGAAGGCGGCAGCGCGTTTAATGCATTCCGCGTTCTTCTCTCGCTCTTCCTTCCCTTCTTTGCGATTCGTTAAAGACAACATTCCACGGTGAGAAATCTTTTCCGCGTACCTGTTCCGCGTCCGGGACGCGATCCTCTTTGAGAAAGACACGCTTAGGAACTTAATCTCTCTTTCTCCCTCTCCCCCCCCCCCCCCCCCCCCCCCCTCTCTCTCTCTCTCTCTCTTTTGCGTTGTGAAGAATACTTGCGCATAATTGTGTCCCCTCGGTGAGAGTTTGTGAGTTGATCACTTGGTGCCGCATCTTATACGATAATAGATATTACTACGAATCAGTGTGCGAGTAGTGGAGATATCAAATGAAATAACACGAGGCAGTATAATTTGGAAGTTTTATTATAATCTTTTAAACCGCTACTCATCAATGTCATTTTAAATCTAAATAAAATTGACAAAGTACATTTAAAAAATATCTAAATTAATCGAGTACCACTGTTTAATCAATTCAATTTAGAATATGTTTATTGCATTCGATAATACAGAATATTCAATATTTTAACTCAATATAAAAATGTTGAACAAAAAATTCTGACTGAAATATCGACTAGATATTTTTTTACCTGTTCATATTCGTTTTGATGAATATTTTTAATTTTGAAGGCTTTGAACCTAGACAAAACTTATATACAGTGCATAGAAAAATTGACCAATCAAGTGTCGCATATAAAGAATGCTATATCGTTGCGTCCTTTATACTAAACAAATGTGATTAATTAATTTTTATATACTTACATATTAATAGCGTTTTCCATTGGGAAAACTAGTCCAACACTGATGCAAATGAATGCAAATTGGTTTACATGTTTACAGTGTTAATAAATAATCTAATCTTTTTAAGGTTATAAAGTTATTGTGATAACAAAGAAATAAAAGGATTAACATTACAGTCTTTGAAATAATACTTTAATATTGTATAATTAAAAACAAAATGCAAAACAGCTCAATAGAATTAATTAAAATAATCTATTCTAATTAGTAAAATCTATCTATTCTATCTAATCTATTTAATTAGCAAAAGGATTTTTTTGAGCCAACAATGCTAGATATTTTTTGCCTGTTAACAAACATTTAGCGTTGTTGGCTCAAAAAAGCCCTTTTACTAATTAGATATTTTAATATTGTAAAAGGGTTAAATTATTTATTAATATTAAAAATATGTGAAAAATTGATTTGCATTTAATTGCACTAGTTTTCTAAGTGCAAAACGAGATCAAACTACGTATGAAAATTAAAATTATATGAAATTTGATTAACCACAACGAAAAATTTATTCATTATTCAATGTATAATATTTATTTTTGCTCGATATTAACAAGTCTAATCCAATCAAATAATATTAAATAACTGGCTTCTGCTCGTAAAATTACATATAAAAATATAACGATTACACTAAAAAAAGAAATGTTTAATTTTAAGATATTAAAATATTTTATTCTTGTCTCCATTTTTTAAACACTTAAAGATATATTAGTTTTAAACTTTTTCAATAGACAAAACACTACGTGTTTAGATTTAAAACGTATAGTGTTTTAATTTAAACACGTAATGTTTTGTCTATTAAAAAAGTTTGAGACTGAAATATCTTTAAATGTTTAAAAAATGGGGACAAGTATAAAACACATTTCTTTTTACAGTGTATCTGTTTTACGATTCGAACTATTCCTCCAAAATAATTTTTAAGAAAAAGGTTTCCTAGTCTCTTCCTGTTGATGTTGTTAGAATCATTTGATTATTTTCTTTTTATTTAATCGTTGCAAAAATAAAAAGTAAATTATGATCCTAATTAAGACGCCATTCGTGTCAAATTAAGTTGCGCAAGGTCATCCGGAGAGAGACGAAAGTAAGGTCAACTAATAGAAATCAATATTTCCCGAATCGTCCGCGCAACATAGCCGCACCAAGACCACACCTTCGCTTTTAATTCCCATCCGCGCTTATTAAACAACAGGCAGGCATGGAGAAGCAAAGTATTTTCTCGTCACGTTAGACACGTTCAAGAATTTGAGAGACGGGAGAGATGGACGGCTGGAAGAGCTGGAAAGGGTCGGAGGGCTCGTTTCTCTCGACATGGTACCAACGCGTGAGAGAGTCCTACGTCGCACTTTGGTTCTTCGGGGTGTTTCAGAGCAGCAGGACGATGTCGACGAGCACCGCCCTCGGAGGTGGTGGTGGAGGCGTTGGCGGTGCCCTCAGCCTGATGGGTTGCATGAGAGAGGCCTCGCCACCCCCTCAAAACCATCATCAGCATCATCATCATCAGCACCATCGCGCTTTTGGTCTCGGCGAGTTCCCAGCGACTCAGCACAGCGTCGACCCTATGCCCAAAGGTCAGTGAGGTTTGAGTACTCTTAGTATACTTTGACAGTTTGTAACTTTGCGAGATCCACAAGAGTTCTAAGGCAATTTCAGTAATTATCAATTTGATTAATAAACTTTCAGAATATAACGAACGTATCGTCACTTTAAAGTTTCTTTGAGCAACTTTAGTAATTTTATATTTGTAGAGCAGTAAATGAAAGCAGTAAATTAAAACAGTAAATGAACAGTGGTTATTATAGAATATATAGATACTTATAGTTACTTTACTTTATATAATTGTTCTTAACTTTCCAAAATCTGTAACACAATTACTGATGTTAAAACTATAAAACCCATTTAATTTATATTAATTAAAAGGCACTAATTAATTTCAAGGAAGCGGAATAACATAACTCGTATAAAAAAGGATGATTATTGAGTATATTTTAATAATAATAATCTAAATTTTTGCAGATGTAACAAAAAATTGAATTGTTTGGTATTTTTGACGAAAAAATTTATATTGAATGGGTCCAATAGATCTACCGTCTGGAGAGTTAAGTGCGATTTTACTTCTCTTTAGATCTATAATTACCAGTGTTTATATATATATATATACTTTATTGATTCTCTCTCTACGAGGTTACAAAAACATTCGCTTGCAAGATTATTCATATAACACGTGCACCATTATCGATGCTAATATTATTCATTGAAAGAGATATACACTGTATATACCGAGAAAAATGTTGTTTTGGTCAGACTAATAAAAGATTCAACCAGAATGGCATTTTGATGAGGCCAAACAGAATGGTTATAATAACCAAATTAACCAATGTTAATTTGTTGATTTAACTAGAACATATTTTATTATGTACAATACTAATTGAATATTCGAATATTAAATAATATAGAATAGATTAATATAGCGCGCGCAAGATTCGATGATTGTGCCTGGCGTATTTTCTGATCATTCGTTACATTATTCAAGTCGAATAGATTTCCCTAGAAACTCTATTTTCTGTCAAATTCTAAAAGATGGTAGAAATACGACGCTGCCGGCGATGATTTAAATGCGCCGTCGGAAAAACTGCATTTTCTCCTCCGAGAATCGGATTCTCGACGTCGCGCGTTCTTTCAATATGAAGACACGCGAATTTCCGATTCCGAGGCGTGTATTACGGCAAGCCGTGGGTAAACGAGGCATATGATGAAACATACGGATTTCATCGAACGTTTGCGTGGAACGCAGCAATTTCCTATAAAAATACACGAAGCGTCGCGACAATTCAGTAACGAAAGTGTTCCTTTAAGAAGGTTGTAAGAGCATAAAACACATATATTAATATTTTCGCTTTAAATAAACTACATACATGTGAAAGTTATGTTTATAACATTCTGGTTTTATTGAGCAACACATTTTTATAGGTTATTTATTTTATTTGTTATTAGTTTTATTGTTATAAACAAAAATTGTTAAAATAATAAGAAAAATCTAAATGTTTTTTTTTTATATAAATATATTAAGTACTAAACATGATTTATGCAAAGTTTCATTGAGATTCACCATTAGTTTATAACAAATAACAAATTTTATTTATTTACTGAACAATTAATGTCTACATCTCAAGATAACTTCACAAAAATATTGTTGAATTCCTAGAGTATTTATATAAAAAAATTGAGATTTTTATCATTATTTTATAATAAATGTTCATATATTTATATTGGAGTACAAATTTAAAAAATGTTACTACTTATTTAAATAACTTTTGATCCAGAAGGTCAATTGTTTCTATTTTTTTTTGTATTATTATTAAATGAAATTTAGAATAGTCTGTAATTTTTTCAAATAGTTCTTAACATATTGCATTTGCCTTACAACCTCCTTAATTCAACAGTTATTCACATTTTTTATGATTATAATTCTGTCATTTTACTTTAATGTGTTTTTATAATTGAGGCAGAATTGATTTGATTTTTTAAATTTAACTTTGTATTATTCAAAGTTTAAATTTTAATTTAAAGTTTAAAGTGTGATTTGTCTTTACAATGAAAAAAAAATTGTTTATTTAGCTAAATTAATTTATTTTGTTTTTATTTCTTTTATTGGAGAATGTATGTATTTAAGTCAAATATAATATGTTTGACTTATATACATATATTCTTCATTGAAAGAAATGAAGAATTAAATTAATTTAGTCAAATGAACAATTTTTTTCTCACGCTGTTAAATCTATAGCATCAAATTTAACCTAGCTTGAGTCGCCACTACTCCTACTCAAAATATCGTGATTTTATATTAAAACAATAGTTGAGTTTAAAATTGTATAATGTCAATTTGACACTATATATCATCAAATTGACATATATATTGTGAAATTTAACCATTGTTTTTAGTATAAAATAACGATATATTTAATAGAGACAGTGATGATTTAAATTAAGTTAAATTTAACACTCTATAGATTTAACAGTGCAGTGTAGAGGAGATAAATTATTAATTTTGCTCAACGGTTCTCCAAGTTCACGCCCAAGTAGCATCACGTTACGGTATCGTGTTGCAATCCGCAAGGTTACACGAGGACGTTCTCTGCATCTCGGGCAAGGATGCAATAGTAAATTGAGGTCGTCGTTAGCGGTAATAGTAAGAAGCGCGTATGTACGTTTAATTAGGAGCGGACAGAGATTAAAGTGACAATTATGATTATGGTAGGCGGTGAGCTGTGATTTCTTTTTTTTTCCTGTTTTGCATTACTGCGTGCCGTGACTATTGTTCAGGAGAACATAGTCGCGTTATGTGCCATTACGGATGAATTTCCGGGTCGGTATAATGACCTCTGCCATTGGATTAAGTCTCAGTAAATTACAGAGCTCGGCGAGTGCAGGGATAAATTAACTCGCGAGTTAATTTTTTAATCGAGGAACACAATTAGGGGAAACTTCGTGAATTCTCGGTCAGCTGACGTTTATTGTGTATTCCAATCGAAATCCTTCTGTAATTAAATGTTCATTAACTTTCTAGAGAATTTAAATTTCAATTTTTTTCATAAAAAAATTTAATTTACTCGCTTCTTGTATTAAATTTTAATTTTAACTGTAATAAGAAATGTTTTCAAATATTAATGTGAAATAAAGCTCAGACAGTCAAATATATTTATACCACAATATATTCCATAGAGTTACTTTTAATCGCGCGACCAAAATGATATTTTATAAAGCTATTCTATAAAATAATTTCCTATAGCTCTTTTATTATTTTTTCATAATTTTATTGTATCGCACGTTTGTACAATTTACACCTCAAATAATCTTCGCTCTGCGTTGGTTTTTGTATGTCGAGAATTTCCGTGCCTGCAGTGACGATGCATTATTCTTCAATATCGTACAAACAGATGTTGTCGTTACGTGACGCTTTACCGTGAGACAGACAGCCGCTAGCAAGCGACTCTAGCGTAGCATTATTTTTCGCGCTTCAACGACGTTGAAGCCGTCATTGAAGCGTGTAAAGTGCGCTCGCAACTCGCAACAGAGAGTGTCAAGTACACGGTAAAGATCACTCCCGATCAACCGTACATTCCTCTCCCCTTGTCTCGTTAAGGGCCGGTGTTTGATCGCGGGACGTACTCGTACGTAGACATCGTGATAGATCGACTTTAAGCACAGCATCACGCTGCATCGAGATGGAATTGTGGTAGATCGACTTTAAGCACAGCGTCATCACGTCGTGTTGAAATTGAGTATGCGACAATAAATTAGGATACACTATTGACTTTAAAATGTTATTTAATATTGAATGTCTATTCTAGGCTAAGTAGGAAATACCGAGTGTCTCCATATATTATTTTATCCTTGTTTACTGTATTTTAAATTAAGGATAAAATGATATGTGAGGCCACTCGAGTGGTGTTTCCAAATGTAACCTCCTTGTATTGTTGTTTCAAGGTACTTATATAAAATTAAATGTATAGTACTTCGAGAATTCGAAGGCCGCTCTATTTGTTACAAAGGAGATCGCATCGTTGTACAGGATGTCCCAAAATTTGCGACTCAAAATACTCTAGCAAGAAAGTTCTCGAAAAATTAAGTAAAAACAGTTATTTCTACATTTTTATTTTAAGTGATTTTGAGATAATAAAGGATTTAAGTACACAGATTACATTTAGATGGCCATTTGTTCATGAATCACGCGTGTATTAATGAACGTATTGAAGTGTTAATATTCACAGATGTTTAAAGTAATCTATTATATAATTATTTATATTTAAACCCTTACTCAAAAACTACTGCTTAAAAAATTTACAAATGACGTTTTTATTTAACTTTTCGATGACTTTTTGTTATTATTATATATTATTTTGAATCACGAATTTTGGGACACTCTGTATAATTAAAAAACTGCAGATCAGTATACATTTTATTTAAATCGTTTATATTGCTATCATAATTTTATTAAAACCTTGGAAAAGAGTTAACTTTTTGTACAATAATATTGATAATTTCGAGAGATGGCTTTCGAGAAGATTTCCATAATTTTTTCTTATTTTTACTTCATTATTCTCCTATATTAATATTTCTTTGTCACGCTTATTTGTGTTATCTTATCAGTGTTATTTTATTTTCGTTTCTTACTTATTATTTATGTTACTTTTGTAACTTTATATTACTTTTGTTATGGTTATTTATTATTTTCGTTTATCGGTTTATCGCATAGTGTGATGTAAATATGTATGTATAAGAACAGCTTTTAGTTTTCATTTTCTGCCATCTCGTTGAGATTGCCCATCTACCTGCGCAAAAGTCTCAAATCTCGTCTTTTGTGCATTAACGTCGAAGGTTTCCTCGAGGAGCATCGGCAGATACGTCACGTCAAAAGCGGATAAGGTTAGAGTGCTCGTGAATGACAGGGACAGAGACAGGTCAGAAAAAAGCGGGTACGAGGAGGGTAAAGGCCGTTAGAGAGAGAGAGAGAGAGAGAGAGAGAGAGAGAGAGAGAGAGAGAGAGAGAGAGAGAGAGAGAGATCAGACTCGTACCTTATAAGGAGAGACTCTCTCGGCTTACGATATGTTAAGTCGATATAGAGTTATCTAATCCGAGTTTCTAATCTTATCACGTTATGACCGTCGCTGTGTATTATAATCCGTGAAGTCAGTCAGGTGTAGGTACACTGTTCAAACAGAACACGCGAATTCTAAAATTCTAGGCTCCATGTAGGATGCCTTCTCTCGACTCACTCGTAGATTTCCTCGATAAATATCGCCTAATCATCGTGCATCTTGCAAGATCTTAAAAATTGTAAATCTCAGTGATGATGACACAAATCTGTGGAATATGTTACACGCATTGTTAGATATTCTTTTTTTAATATTTTTACAATTACTAAATATTCAAAATTATTTTATTCCTCTGTAATTGTGTTCCTGTCACTTGGATTGTAATCAATTTTTATTTATAGAATAAATAATAATTTTTAATAATAATTAAAAAGTGATTTAATTTTTTGTTTAATTATTTTATTTTATTGAAATCCGTATAGTAATCAAGAAGAAAAGAATGAAAGAATATTGTAGTAAACATATGTTGTTTGTTCTTCTTCTGTCAGGAATATTAGAATTAAAAAAATAACTGAACGATATGAAATACTGTATATATACTCATAAGTGCCAGTGTGTCTGAAGAGAATTTATATCGCGCGCGATTTGAATTTTCTTAACTAAACCTTTTTCACATGTTTTCTGCTTGTAGAACCAAAGAAGCGTCGCTTTCATCCCCTGCGCGGTCTCCGAAAGATCTTCCGGCGAAAGAGCCGTGGAGCCGCTGATGCGCGTTCCGTCTCCAATTCCGCTGATCGGGATACCGAATTGGCGCGCATCCCACGGGAGGAGATCACGATGAGACATCCTGCGGGACGACCAGAGGAAGCTCGTAGTAGGAGTGCCAGCGAGCTCCTCACCGACTCCTGCGATCGGGAAAGGTAAGAAACACCTCTCTATATTTTACTTATTGATCTCGGGGAATAGTTTTTCTTAAAAACAAATTTAAAATATAAGGATAGTTGATTCCACGCGAAAGTATCTTATAGCGAATTCGATTGGACGCACTCAGTGCACACTGGTGCACATTAAAACCGTTGTTCACAAAATAACGTGAAGATATGTTTATAAATAAACATAGAAATCGACTAAATCGTGAAATACTCAATACATTTTATTGTACTATTAGATAAAATATGTATTTTATAATTCGAAATATTTGCATTTTATTTTTATACTCAAATTAAGTCAGTGTATTAGGTGCACAACTTTGCTTCCGCCGTTTTCCTATAGATGGCTTTAGCGGTAAGTGGTGGTCGAAATAAATAGATCATAGACGTCATATACAATAAACTTGAGCATCTGTCAACATAACCCCATAATAGAAACATTAGTCGATTTGTATCTGCATCATAAAGTTATTCTCGATTGAAAATGTCAGTTTACGAGCCAAATTCTCGTCATTTGCGGGAGGTTTTAATTTTCTGCTTCAAATAAAAATAAAAATCAAGTAAAGGGCATATAAGAGTCAATAATCAGTAAAACTTAAAAGTAAAATAAAGACATATAATATAATTACTCGATATAAATTCTTACAATATCTCGGTGGTATAATGTCTC
>NW_017295795.1:192380-213969 GCF_001594075.2 Trachymyrmex cornetzi
TTGCTATAGCACGGTTCTTCGTCAACAATTAAAATGTTATCCCAATCAAAATCATGTTTAAATTGCAATCTATGTGCAGTTATAATTGAATCATTAGAAAGGGTTTTGTTGTCGAAAGAAAAGTACCACACAAACAATTTAAAATCGGTAATAATGATTTTACTTGATAACGACTGCCCGTTGGATTTCATTTTTTGTATGATTAATGACAGACTTCAATACCATTTAAAGAAACAAGCTTACTAGAACTTTCAAATACTGAAGATTTACCTGAAAGAACAGCTTGGTTTACGGTACCATACATACTATCCATCACGGAAAAATTCAATAAATTTAACAACAAGGACACGAAAGTATCATTTTATAGCACAAATAAACTAAATAAATTCATTAAAGCTCAAAAAGATCCTTGCCTACAATTTAACAAAAGTAATGTGGTGTACAAAATCAATTGTAAGGATTGTGATGCGTCTTATGTTGGCCAGACCGGAAGACAACTTAAAATCGCAGAACATCGCAATCATATTAATTGGAAAATTTCTAATAATTCAGTTATAACTGCACGGAGAGAATTTTCTTTTAAAATTTACCCTGAAAATATGGTGATTGTGGTACAATACAATATTTTGAAGATTTTTACCATGCACGTCAGTAAAATTGATCAAACTTATTTTATACTTTATTGTAGTTTTATTAATGAATAAGAGAGATTTATATTAAAATTCTTCGAAATACAATGTTATTCCACGATTGTCATATTTTCAGGGTAAATTCTAAGAAAAAATTCTCTATGCACATACATTGCAATTTAAACATGATTTTGATTGGGATAACATTTTAATTGTTGACGAAGAACCGTGCTATAGCAAACGTTTAATTTCTGAAATGATTAATATCAAAAAGCAGAAGAACAGTTTAAATCTACAGACGGACACTATAGGTCTTCATAAGTCATATTTACCAATAATAAACATTATGCATGTGACTTTGCATCACCGGTTACTGCGTTAAATATGTACAGTCGTCGCTTGACTCTTGTCATGTTCACATATATATGAACTTGTCATCCAGTTTGCCTTAATATGTGATTGACGTACATTCTATGAAAGTTCTTGACCATTATTGGACACACGTTTTAATTTTTATCATATATATTGTGACTTCTTCGGTGAGTTTTACTTTGATTGACGATTTAAGGATAATAAATTTGACCTTTTAGATTGTTCTCAATTTTTCATATTATTTCACAGTTTGATTGAAATTTCAACATTCAGTCTACCAACTGTTTGGGAACAATTTCTGTCTATCGACGTACAATCCATCGGAGATTGCTAACTTAAATATTTTTATCATGGTTTTTGTATTCACTCGTTTGCTGCGTTTTACGACTACATATTTTTTGAATCTGAGGATGGCTCGATCAAATAGCCGAAACATGTAATTATTAGACAATCGAGAATTATACCACCGAGATATTGTAAGAATTTATATCGAGTAATTATATTATATGTCTTTATTTTACTTTTAAGTTTTACTGATTATTGACTCTTATATGCCCTTTACTTAATTTTTATTTGATAACAAGAGTCTTTATACATATTTATTATTTCTGCTTCAATATGAAGAAATCTGCGGCTAAGGCTCATCGAATGCTCTCAAATACTTATGGTGAGGCCGCTATTAGTGAAAGAACGTGTCGTGAGTGGTTTCAACGTTTCAAGAACGGCGATTTTGACGTCGTGAAGACCGGCATAGTGGTGGAAGAGAGAAGGTTTTCGAAAATGCAGAATTGGAGGCATTACTTGATCAAGACACGTGTCAAAATCAAGAAAAATTGGCACGATCATTGAGAATGACTCAACAAGCCATTTCATCAAAACGCCTCAAAGCCATGGGAATGATTCAGAAGCAAGAAAATTGGGTGCCGTACGAGTTGAAGCCGAGAGATGTTGAACGGCGTATGTTTGCTTGTGAACAGTTGCTTGAAAGGCAAAGACGGAAGGGATTTCTGCATCGCATTGTGACTGAGGACGAAAAATGGGTTTATTACGATAACCCCAAGCGCAGAAAATCATGGGGAGTTCCTGGCCATGCTTCCACTTCGACGGCCAAACCGAATATTCACGGCTCCAAGGTCATGCTCTGTATTTGGTGGGACCAGCTCGGCGTAGTGTATTATGAGCTGTTAAAATCGATTGAAACAATGACTGCCGATCGGTATCGAACGCAATTGATGCGTTTGAGCCGGGCATTGAAAGACAAACGGCCGCAATACAACGAGAGACACGATAAAGTGATTTTGCAGCATGACAATGCTCGACCCCATCTTGGTCAAGACATACTTGGAAACGTTGCAATGGGAAATCCTACGCCGTATTCTCCAGACGTTGCTCCCTCTGACTATTACTTGTTTCCATCAATGGCACACGGCCTGGCTGACCAGCACTTCCGGTCTTATGAAGAAGTAAAAAATTGGATCGATTCGTGGATCGCCTCAAAAGATGATCAGTTTTTTCGACGTGAGATTCGTACGCTGCCCGAAAGATGGGAGAAAGTAGTGGCCAGCGATGGACAATACTTTGAATCATAAATGTATAACCAGTTTTTTACAATAAAGCCTCGAATTTCGAGAAAAAACGGCGGAAACAAAGTTGTACACCTAATACAACAGCTTTAATATGCACCAGTGCGCACCAATTGAATTCGCCATTATATTTATTATATTATATTTGAAAATATTAAATACATATGTACAAACTCAAACTTGAATCAATATTAGATAATAAAATTTCTGAGATTATTATTATTAAAGTATAATTATAAAATAATAATTATTAAAGTATATTTATTATATTTAATAATAATCTTAGAAATTATTACCTAGTATAGGTTGAATTAAAAAATATATTTATTACAGATTTTAGAAAAATTGATCATTATTATATACTCAAAATAAGAATTTATTTGTTTTTAAGAATATTATAAAGTTTGCGCGCGGAAGAAACGACTTTATATAATAAGCAAATCAAATTTGTTTTAATTCAATGGTCTTAAAGTATTAAACTTTCTCGAATTTAGAATATATTTTGAATAAATTTAACTTGTGATGATAGATTTGCGGATATATAATTTTTTTAAATACTTGAAAATTATTATTTGAGTATAGTATGTATTTTTCTGTGTGTAGTGCTGGTTGTGCCATCGAAATATCAGTTACTGATAATAACTAATTACTTTTTGTTATGTCTGCGAAAGAATTTCAATAGGAAAGTTGTAGAACATCGTTAACTTTGTTCAAATTTAACCCTTGAACACCACACTGGGTTACGGTAACCCAGTCCGTTTGAAAAAAATCGCGGCGTTTATGAACGGTCAGAAGTGTGAAGTGGGAGCAATGAGGGGAAAAAACTTTCTTTGCATTGATGCATTAGATCCCGGGATAAAAGCAGAAGAAGACTCCAGGATTACCATAAACCATGTGTGGTAAAATCAGGTGGCGAAAATAGTGTGGTGTTCAAAGGTTAAAAATCTAACAATACTTCAAAGTAATCTCTTATCTCAAAAGCTTAAACTTAATTAAGATGTGAGTAATATGATAATTACATCATCGCGATAGTAATTGCCATTGTTATTTCTGGCAGATGATCTCTCTTTAATTTCTTTTTATAATTTGTTCAAATATTTTTATCTTATCTTTTTCAACTTTATTTTCTTTAAAAAATAATACTACTAGCGGCAAAAAAGTCGAGATGTCTTTTTTTTAAACAGATTTAAAATAAAAATTGCGTATGTAAAGTACTTTTATGCTTTTTGAAACGCGAATCAAACCGTGAGTGTAACCGCATTTGGCTCGTTATCAATTTACGATCCTTGGCCTTGTTTTTTCATTTAACTTTTATTTTTGTCCTCGTAGTACCTCGTAGTAGCTTACCTCGTAGTAGCACGAAACTTGAAGGCGTTTTGCATGCTCTGTATGATTTACGTGGGTCGATATGTAGCGTCGTATCATGTAACAACAACGCGGTTTGCTTTTGCTCGAGCGATACCGCCGTAGCACATCACAGAAAGGCCGCATAATTATCTGTCGTAATTGTTGACGTGTGTCATTCTTGGCAAATAACTCATCGCTTTAATTATAAATATTAACGGCATTGAATAAATTACATTGAGCGCTATTCGGATCGAATGTATGTGCTTTGTTCTTCGTAATGAATTTAGAAGAATAATTTTGTCACAGAAGAACTAAAAAATAAGAACTTGTATATTTTTGCTGTATTATATTTTATTCGTATAATATTGTTAAACATTGTACATTATTATTGTAATTAACTTTATTGTATATGTATTTTCTAGTATACGATTTACATATATTTTGAATGCACACGTACTTACACAAGTTCTGTTTCTATTAAATTTAATTCGATTTAATAATATAACAAGGAATTTCTATTTTTACGTAAATGAGATACCATATCGAAGAAATTCGAAATAACTCCTGTAACATATTTTATTGAACGTCACGCTATCTCTTTGCCCTTTTAGCGTATTCCTCCGACGAAGCGGGGTGGAAGATAGTTTCGTCAAATTACGAGGAGGCGCCGGCAAATTGTCAGTGTCTCACGATAGCGTTTTCCCGGGAGAAGTTCCTCATACTCGGCCTCTCTCCTCGCTGGCCAGCCTGGCGACGCTCGAGGTCAGTATTTATTCTCGTATTCAGATGTCACAGATGGTCTGTAAAATGTTGGAGTTGCTTTTAGCGTATTTCTCAGGGGTCCGGTCATGAAGGACCGGTAGATTATTCAAGTCCAAACTTAAAACACACGGAAAGTTCTTTTGAAAAAGTACCAAGCATAAGATTTTCGAACTCGTTCAACATTAAAAATAGAAGGAAGAAACGTTTATTTCTTTAATTTATAAATTTGTGATACGCTAATAGTAGATATAATATACGCGTTTGCACATCGATTTTATAATAATATATAAATAACTATAAAAGATTAAAGCAAATATTTTTTTAAGCATAATGAATTAATATTTAATAAAGTATAAGTATAATATAAATATAAGTAAAAATTATATTTTCTTCGTGTTTAATAAGATTTATTAAACTCGTGCAAAATTAAAAAAGGAAAAAACGTTTATTTTTTCAAATTTCTAAATAAATTTTGCGATATACTAATAATAATTCGATCATCGATTTTATAATTGCTAGGAAAGATTAAAGCGATTATGAATGAATATTTGATGATAGATTAGATTTCCTGCGTCCTTAATAAGATTTTCTAAATTCGTGCAAAATTAAAATGGAAAGATAAAGTGTTTATTTTTGAAAATTTCTAAATAAATTTTGCGATGCACTAATAGTTCGTTCATTGATTTTATAATTGTTAGAAAAGATTAAAGCGAATAATTAAGCGCTAATGAAAGAATATTTAATGCTAAATTATTTCCTGCGTGTTTAATAAGATTTCCCAACTTCGGAAAATTAAAAAAGGAAGCTATGTTAATTTTTTTTTTATTTTTAAATAAATTTTTTTTTCGGTACGCTAATAGTTAGCTTATAGATTTTATAAAGTCGATAAGCAAACTATTTTGTCGTAAAACATTAAAGCTAATATTTCAGCGTTAATGTATTAATATTTAATGGTAGATTATTTTCTGTGCGTTTTAAAAATTGATGCAACGTTCACGTAATCATTCACGAGGTGGACGCTCGAGACTCTAAGGTTTCCTTTTTCACCGACCGATGAAACTCCCGGCGACACTCGAATTATCTGTAAGAGCTCGTTAATCGTGACGCAAGTACGCACGTACGTGTATTTGCTCATGTCGCGTTTACATATCCGCGAATTATATACGCGAACGCGCGGCGACTTCGTGAGTCGTGCTCGCCACTGCGTGAAGCGTGAAAAACGGCCGCAAAAAAAGCAACCGGTACTTCTCGTCTCATCTCGCTTCTTTCATCGGAAGATCGGCAGGTATTCTAAGCACGCGTGAACCGTGCTATACGCGATTACACGTGTCCGCGATCGGCTCGTGACTTGTCTTCCAATTCCCGCGGCGAGGCAATCGCACGCGGCGCACTCGAACGAGTGTGTTACTTGAATAAACCGATCGCTGCGTTATACCGGTGGGTTGCATAAAAATGACGATGCGCCACTGCGAACGTAATTAACGAACAAGGCTGCTAATTAACCGGTGTGTTGGACGGCTGACGTACTGCATTTCCTCGAACAAATGCGCGACTTACTTTTTCTTTCTCCCGTCGTATGTATATACATACACCGTTACTTTCCTTCGTTATTCTTCCTTTCGCGCGCCACCGTAGATTGTTATCTCCAGTTTTTTCGTTGCTTCCGACCATTTTACGTGCACTGCAGCACGTATCATTTACAACGAAAGTAGTAACGGTATTTCAACCTCTGCAGACAAATTTTTAAAGCTAGAAAAATGTAATTTAATTTTTTCAAAATTTTATTTTATTATATTTAAATCCATAGCAATTAAACGAAAAGAAAAAGAAATTAATTGAAAATATGATTCTCT
Organism: Trachymyrmex cornetzi; assembly: GCF_001594075.2. Taxonomy (NCBI): domain Eukaryota; kingdom Metazoa; phylum Arthropoda; class Insecta; order Hymenoptera; family Formicidae; genus Trachymyrmex; species Trachymyrmex cornetzi. Next base: position 198,927 of record NW_017295795.1, read on the forward strand.
AGTCATTATTGTTTCTTTTTCCTTTGTCAGAAATATGTTAGAATTTACAAAAACTAAACGTAATACATAGGGGAGAGTTGGCTAAGTCGTACCGATGATTAAATCGTACCTCCATTGTATTTTCTAAACGAAACATTTTCTTTTAAAGATAATGACATTGATGTGACACTGGTAATATGGGTTAAGAACTATCATTTTTGTTTTGTCTTCGAGTCGTCTGTTTACATTCAAAATTGATTTTGTTCGATGTCTGATCTAAGTTTTGATACAATTTACCTAAGATGTTATCAGTACAAGGTGTCCTTCAGGGTTATAATTGATATTTAAACTCTTTTCGAGTATAGCATCAAATTAGCAAAATATTTGTAAGTTATTTTGCTATTGGCAAATTTGTAAAAATAGAGGGAGTTGAGTAAATCGTACTTATCGCTGTTCTTTATATTGTAACGGTACGATTTTCGCAAATGATTTTCGCGAGCAATATGTGGAGGTTACTATTATGATAAAAAAGGATCTACAATGGATTGGATTCAGTGTGTCTGGTGCTCTAAGTGGTTGCATGAAACCTATAATGACAATCCTGACATTTACCAAAACTGTTTAAATAAGCGCTTAAGAAAGTGATTACTTATCAACTATTGAGTCTTTCTATTAAATTTTTCTATTAAGTCTTTCTATTGAATCTTTTCTATTGTGACGGAAAAATCTGTAATTGATTGTATTTCCAAAATTTATTTTTTCAAAATATCTGGGATTTTAATATTCTGAAATATAGTGCAACGATAGCTTAAATCAATTTAAGTATTGCTTTTTACTTTGTTTTCTTAAATGAGTTTAAAAAACATAGATCTAATTTCTGTTTTTATAATAGAAAAGATTTTATTATACCTATTTAAATATGTATACTCAGTTTAAAATTTAAAATAAATTTATTAATATAAATGAGTTTTAAAATTAATTTTGTTTATTTTCCCAGTAAACAAACTGACGTTGTTTACCGTCATTTTGACGTTAAAGATGTTATTTTAATGTCAAAATGACAATAAGCAATATCAGCTTGTTTGCTATATTAGAAGTACTATTTAGAAACGACCCGGTCTTCAAATCGTATCGAAAGTTACTTTTTGTTTTAAATCTAATTTAAACAATAATTTAATGTTTATTTTCGCAAAAAGTATCGTTTTGTTTCATTGCCAATGAACCAAAGTTTAATATAAGTACAGAAATATTCTGATATCTTCAGTACTTTTGTTTACAATTTTGTTTAAATGTTAGAGGGTACGATATAGGCGACTTCCCCCCTATGTGCTAGTATCTTTGGAGAGATTAAAATATTGGTATTGCGTTTATTGATAATGATATTAGAAAAAATATTGTATTATTAATAGAATTGCTTAATTTATTTCTTCTCATGAAAAGAATGGTTTTGTTGAAGTATTTAAAAATTTAGTTAGATAACTGAAATTTTGTTTGGATCATAAATATGTAAAACGCTTAAATTGGTTGCTAGAATGTTAAAAGTTTTTGTAGCATTATCATTAACGCTTAGAAATGTTTCAAGTATATTTTGTCTCTTTAAAAAATAACTGAATCGAAAAATATTTTCCGTATAAAAATAAATGTAGATAATAAATATATATTAAATATATTAAATAATTCAATAAAGTTTACTTATATTTAATAATACTATTTTATGGTTGAAATAAATTTTTTGTATTTTATTTCAATTAATTTTTTAAAACATATTTTTAAAAATCTGTTTTTTTAAATCTATTTTTTATTCAGGTTCTATCGCCGCCAAACTTTTTGTATTGCTTTCAAATGCAATATAGAAATTTTTTCCTAATTTTTCATATTAAAAATACTTATAATACAGCCTTAAACGTAATTATTCTACATAATTATTTTAATAATTCAATAATGTTATTTCCAGATCTGTGTCTAGCTAAATTTTTAAATACTTTAACAAAATTGTTCCTTCCTTCCGTATATGCAATAATATTATTTCTACTACAAGCCACACACGCACACACACGCGCGCGCACGCGCGTATAATTTATAAAATACACTTCCTTTCGAAATATATATGTTAATAAAAATCATATTTTATGGTTCGATTGGAGTGAGAGGAATAATTATAGTTTATCTATATGTTCTTTTAATAATAAATGACATACATTAATTCGTTTCTGTGAGAATGTAATATTTACAAAATAGAATTTACTTCCTGCTTTCGAAAATTTATATTCTGGTAAATTACATGTATATCGTGTATTTCGATTAGAACAGCGATAATCACAGCTCGAGTATATCTCCTGACGGCTACAATTATCGAGATTCATAATTATTTGATGATTCGTGTCAGAATGCCATGCGAAATGTGGGACGATCCCTCTTTCCATCCTTTCTATTTTCGAGAGAAAAATGAGAAGCGCGTTCCGTCCTGATACTTGAGGAAAGTCACGAATAGTTTTCACATTTCGTGGAAAACCCAAAACCCGCAAGGACTTGAGGTTTCACTTATACGCTATGTTTCATTCATCTCTCTCTTTTTTCCAGCGGAGGCAGGCCAGGAAGAGTAACGAGATCATCGAGCACAAGGAGTACAATCATCATCACGTCGTACAAAGACACCGGATATCTCTTCGGGTAAATTCGCGGAAGCTTTTAACATACTTTTAAAGCTCGTAAATCGACGCGTTACGAGTCGCGGCGGCGCTCTTGGCAACAACATAAACATTTCAAACGAAACGCATAATAATCTTTATCGTCGTACATTTTTCTGTCGCAAATATATTCCCAGTTTTCGTGGTTAAAACGTCGCATTCTGTACGCATGACGTACATACTAATACTGACAAGGCTAAAAATCGCGTTTTGCAAAACGTGGTGAGAATATTTTACCTTTGTACAATTAATAAGAGTACAATTAGTAAATAATAGAGAAAAAGAAAGATAAAAAATAAGAAGCACGTACTTTCGAAAAATTAGATCTCTTTGTCAGATAAAGTTTCCGCAAATGACACACTGCACGCATAATTATTGACCGCCATTTATCATTGGTTCGCAGGTACTCGAGCAAATAAAAACGGTCATAGAAAACAGGAATCAGCTGGCCTCGGCGACCTCGCCGGATACGGCGAGTATAGCGCACGTAAGTATGTAGCGAGTGGATTAATTCGTCTAGATCTCGAAAGTGAAACTACAATTTTCGGTCTTTCGGAGTTTGCTAATTTCGCAAACTCAATGCAGAACTTTTGCCTGATGATCCGTCGGCAAATCTTTCATTTAAAAAATTTTATCACGTGCGTTTGCATTTGACAAATTTTGTAGATTGCTATCAAAATATTTTCTACTAAATTACAAAATTATATTAAATTATTTACAAAATTACAAAATTGAGCGTCTTATCAATTATTACGATAACGCAATGTAACTCGCATTGTTACCTAATCGCAATCACATGTTCTCTTTTCATTTAGTGACATAAGTTGACACAAGCATCATTCTATCTTTCTTGAAATTCAGTGAGTAACAAAGACAGAATGACACTTATATCAATTTGTGTCACCAAATAAAAAGCACATAATTGAATTTTATGTCGCAAAGTTTAGTGAGTACAGGAAAAGAATGATTTGTTGAAGTACCTAAAAATTTACCTTATAGATGCAGATCTGAAAATAATTTTGTTGAATTACTAAAATAATTATATATGAACTTCAAGCATGATGATCAATGTTGCAAAAAGTTTTAACATTCTGAAACTAGTTTGAGCGTCTCACATAATTGATATCCAATAAAATCATTTTTAAATTTGAATCTAGTTACATTGTTATATAATAGTTTAACAAAACCATCCTTTCCGTGTTTACACAGAAAGAATGATTTTGTTGAAATATCTAAAAATTTAGGATACAGGTCTGAAAATAATTTTGTTGGACCATCAAAATGCATTTGGCAGACAAAATTGATCTAATATGATTGGTTTCTACATTTAGATCCAGTGAAAAACTAAAGGCAAGATTGTATTATATTAAGGAATCGCCGAGCGCTCACTGATCAATTTTCTTTGCTGAACGTAGCCAATTATGTAGGAAACTCAAGCATGATGAGCAATGCTGTAAAAAGTTTTGACATTCTAACAATTAACTTGAGCGTCTTACTTAATTATTTTGATAGTCCGACAAATTATTTTTAAATCTACTTAGATTTTTAAATACTTCATCATTCTGTTCGTGTAATTTGTTCACTTTTGCGGCGAAAGACGTGAGGTTTTTCGAAGACGTTCGAGGATCCACACGTGCGTGGCCGAAGGAAAGCTGGGCCATCTTCTTAATAAAGACAGAAAGCAAAGAAGCGATTCAGCTCCTCTCCGCCGCGGCTAATTACTGCGCGTTTCACCCATTTTTTCCTAATACGTTACATATACGCGGCGCGCATACATAAGTGACGTCACGTTTCGCTTTTGTGTTTCAGGCTGCCGGCGAGCGGTATCAGCAGGAAACCACCGAGGTGAGATAAAGTGCGCGACGAACGTTACTTTTTACTCTCGGCGTATCGTGAACGCGCGCTGACGGACGGGTGTCGGGCAGTTTCGATCCGCACAGCGGCCGTCCGGTATCGCTCGCGCGTCTCCGATAGCGCGACCAAGATCGATCGCGGCAGCCTCGATTTTTTCATGCCACGTGTCCCATGTTACATGCTCCTTATTTTCGTCATGATCCTTCGATCTCTCTTTTTTTCTCGTGAAATAACGTAAAGTCCAATCTACAATTGCGTAAGCGTAATATAATTGTGTAAGTGATTGTAGTTGTAAGAATTGACCAACCACAGTCAAATATGAGGAGACTGTGATTAGTCTCAATTCTTACAATAACTACCACTTACAACTACGCTTTCTAAGGAACACATCAAGTTAAGATAAAATCAAAATGAATTTATTTTAACGTCGTGAAAATCAAAATGATGATTTCTTGTTACAAAATTTGATTATTTATTGACGTTAAAAATCAAAATAAAGTCATTTTGATTTTTTATTGACTCTTATGTGTTTCTTGGGTTACACAGTTGAAGAATAAGCTTGACGGTGTTGAAATCTCGCACACATATTTAATTGGTGTACACGAGTGACAAGTGCGCGATCTCCGAAAATGAGCAGCGATACGGGACGTCCAAAATCTATGCGAAAAATGCTCAATAGAGTTCTTCTCGTGTCCTCAATCGTATCAACTTTGAGGGCTAGGATAGGGGTAAGAGGAGACGGAGAGAGAGGAAGAATCTCATCTCCTCTCGTTACTCTCCGCGTTAATATGAACTTTCTCCATCGATCGCTCGAGAAAAAAAATGCGATCTTGCCATCGCACCGAGGTGACAGCCTGTCATCGACTTTCCTTCCTTACGTCACACTCAATCTATCGGCTAAAGATACATATTCAAGCCTGTAATCCGCGATAGATATTTATCATTATCTCGCCGGAAAATTCAATTGCGATGTCGAGACCACTTGAACCGAAAACGAAAAATCTCATCTTAAAACTTACGTCAGACTATCCGCGATTCGTAATTCGAAATAATTTAAATTTTATAATTTATTATATATTAGTATGAGATTTGCAAATAGTACAAATAGACATATTCATCGAGGCTTAAAAGTATCGTTGAATTTTAACCTTTTTTTTATACGATAAAAAAAAGATTAAAATCTAGCTTAATAATAGATTTTTTAATTTTAATAATAGAAAAAAAGGTTAAAGTTTAGCTTATAATAATAGATTTTTTAATTTTACCTTCTATTTTTTGTGATTAGTCGATAAATCTTATATTCTTAATTTTATTGTTAATGGTATTTATTTTCAAGTTTTATTACTATTTAGTTTTATTATTAACAATTTTTATTTCTATTTATTTTATTGATATTATAATCTAATTTATGATGCGATATTTGATGTTAATTTATGATGTGATATTTACATTTTACATAATTTAAATGTATTTCTTTTATACGTGTATTTTAATTTATTTTATTGTTAAATATTAATTAGATAGTAACACATTGCAGTATTAACTTTGACAGGTTTTTTTTTCTTTTGTGCAAAATTTTTTAAGATTCCAGATTTTTTAAGACTTCAGATTGTGAAAAAACGTTAGAAGCGAGAAAATACACGATAAAAATTATAGCTTACAAAATATATTGATATGAAAATATGTTTCTCAATAAAGTAATACATACAATAGATAAATTTGACTTGTAAAATACACCGGAAATTGTCCTTTTATTTAGTTAATTAATATTATAAATAACCATATATCTGGAAATAAATTATGCATCATCCAAAACAAGCTAAGTTATGTTCATAGTTATGACAAATTGTTAAATTAATAATATATAGAAATAAATATGATTTGATTTCACTTCGAAAAAAGAAGATAGTTCGAAAAGAAGTTTTCGATATGTGTTGTAAGTCTATTCTATCGATTATTGTTTTTGATTGAACAATAATTTTATTCAAATATAATTTTTTTATTCGAATATAATTTAAGAGGTTTTTATTGTGTGTTTTACTGTTTTCTCACTTCTGCACTGAAACAAAATTTACTAAATTTTAATACGTACTTCTTTGAATAGAGTATTAAATAAACATTAAAGTAAATAAATATTTACTGAATAAAAAAATCTAATTAAATCAAATTAATGGTTTTTACAACAAATTAGGTCAAGACGTGGTTAATATTCAAAACAATAAAAATAAAAGGCAATAAACCATTCACGCTAGTTGTCGGCAGCGAAAATATATATTATCAGAAATTATAATTAAATATTCAGATGTTTCGGTTTTAAATTAGACCATCTTCACTTAAAGATACATATGTGTTTCGCATACAAAGAAAAAAAATTAATAGCAATTAGAAAGTCGCAGTATGATACAATTCTTTATAATTATATAATGAACAACAATAATTTGTTCGTAATATAATTAGCTCCTTCTCCGTATACCAAGAGTAAATTCTTCGGCAAAAATTATTCCTCGTATATTCCGAAAAGCATTCAAAAACTAAGATAAAACCGATAAACTTCAATGTTGTCTGGTCAAATTCGTTAAATTCAGGTGATACATTCCTTCCTTCACATATTAATAAAATTTCAACTCATGGTTCCAACCAAACTAACGATACAACGTTTCATGTTTGCATCAATTCCATGAAATTTGAAGAAAATTATTCGTTTAATAACATTAACGGAAATTGGTTAGTCAATCTGAGTAATGTCCAAATAATTCCAGATAATGTAAAAATGATTTTACAACTAGGCCAGAAATTTAATTTATCTAATAATCTAATTAATAAAGACAAAATGCACGTAGAATTTATTAAACACATAGAATTTAACATGAATAAAATGGACGACATTACTAAAAAAGCTATTAGAAATGATACCATCCAAATTCTTAAAAAGAACACATTGCATAATCATAAAACAGATGAAAAAGACTGCTTATTGAAGGAAGGAATGAACGCAACAACAAAAATTTATAGCACAGAATCCTGAAATCCTGATCACAAGAATTCTACGGTTGTTATGAACATGAATGAATATAAGGAGAGAATGCATAGTTTGTTAGCAGATAGTAACACTTACATTAAAATTAAAAAAGATCTTACAAAAATGAAAACTAATCAAGCGCATAAATTATTGATGAGGTGGAAAAGCATGGAATATATTGATCAATGTACATATAAAAGACTAAATGTTACAGATGGGACGGTGCTGAGAACCTGTGGGCTGCCAAAGATTCATAAAAATGGCTATCCATTAAGAATAATTATTAGCTATATTAACAGTCCTTTATATCTTCTGACTGTATTTATTAAAGATATTATTGACAGGAGTTTAAAAAGAGAATTTAATTATATCAAAAACAGTTTTGAACTTACGAAGAAACTTAATGGTTTATCATTGGGTTGTGAACATAAAATCGTATCCTTTGATATTGTGTCAATGTACACAAATATTCCTGAGGACTTAGTAGCTAAGAACATTGATTCGAGGTGGAGCCATTTCTAAGAATACAAATATCCCAAGAATAGAATTTTTAAAAGCCATTTCTTTAATCTTTAACTATACATATTTCAAATTTGACGAACTTTTTTTTAAACAAATTTTTGGTATGCCCATGGGTTCTCCGTTATCTCCTATTTTAGATCTCCTGATATCGTAATACAGGACATGGAAAAGGATTTACTTGCAAGATTTGATTTTGATCTATTATAGATATGTTGAGAGATGACATTATACTAGCTGCGCTTACTAATCAGATTAATGACATTTTACATGTTTTCAACGCATGTCATGACAGATTGAAGTTCACTTGTCAGGAGAATATAGATGGATCTATTAACTTTTTAGATGTCAGTCTGAAAATTGAAAATGAACATATTATTTTTGACATTTTTAAAAAACCGACTAACTCGGGAAGATATCTTAATTTTAATTCTAATCATCCTATATAGAACATAAAAGAGGCGTTATAGTCGGTCAATTTGATAGAATAATTTTTTTATCACATCCAAAATTTCACACAGAAAACATTGAAAGTATGATCAACATCCTTTTGATTAATGGTTATCCTTTAGAATTTCTTTTTTCGACTATAAATAAAAGAATTAAGAACTTAGCGAGACGAGAAAATTTGTATATTAATACTGGACTACTCTTTGCAGGATTCTAATGATATTGATTTAATAAAAAATTATTTTATTATACCTTATATTAAAAAAGTTTCCGAAAAATTTAAATCGATTGCAAAAAGGAATAATTTTACAGTTGCCTTTAAACCTATAAATATTTTGAATTCTATTATAAAAACAGACAAAGACAAATTAAAAACTATGGAACAGAATAGTGTTATTTATAAGATTAATTGTCTCGATTGTAGTTCTTCTGTTGGTCAAACAAAAAGGAAGATTAAAACTAGAATTGCTGAACATAAAAGAAGTTCTTCGAATGCTAACAACGCACACTTGTAGTGGCACAGCATCAGTCCAGTTAGATTACAGCTTTAACTGGGAAAATGTTCAAATTCTTGACATCGAACCTTCTTTGCACAGGAGACTTACATCTGAAATAATATTCATAAAAAGACAAATTAACGAAATTAACAAACAGACTGATACGGAGAAATTTCCAGAAATATATCTACCTCTATTAAATTCTTCATCTATATCATGATATTAGAATTGACTCCAGCGCCACATAGCTTGGTATAAATAGGTTAACTCAGTTAAGGAACTTCGCATTTTTGACTCATAATTTTGATACATCTAATTTTCCAATTCCTGTATCTGCGGATTCATATATTGTTAACACAGATAATTAATTAAAATTTACAGTTTTATATAAATAATTTCTTTTTTTTGACGCTTATTATTTTTAAATAACAGAATCGGGAAATCTTGTATTCAATATTGTACATCGCGGAACTTTATCACGAACCTTGATGAATTTTCTTTCTCTTTTTGAATGCTTTTTGGAATATACGAGGAATAATTTTTGCCGAAGAATTTACTCTTGGTATACGGAGAAGGAACCAATTATATTACGAACAAATTATTGTTGTTTATTATATAATTATAAAGAATTGTATTATATACTGCGACTTTCTAATTGCTATTAATTTTTTTACTTTGTATGCGAAACACGGTACTTATCTTTAACTGAAGATGGTCTAATTTAAGACCGAAACGTTCTGAATTTTTTGTTATTTCTGATAATATATATTTTCGCTGCCGACAACTAACGTGAGTGGTTTATTGCCTTTTATTTTTAATGTTTTTGATGGTTTTTGTCGGTTTTTTATCAAATAAAGATATGTTTACAGTAAATATATACTTAGAATTATTTAAATAAATATTTATTAAAATTCATTTTTTTTTTTCAGTGTGACGTCACAATCTGTGATGATAATGATAAGTAATCTTTTCAAGAGCCTTAAATTTTTATTTATGAAATCAAAGAGCGTACCGCGCAAATGAGCACGAATCGCACGTGGTCTGACGCAATCTTTAACATATCGCGCTCCCGTAGCGTCGAAGCGAATTAATCGGATCGTTTTTCATTTTTAGAATCGCTTTGCTATGTTTGAGAGACACGGGGAGAGAAGCAACACGGAGGAGAACCAGCCGGCGAAGGTGAGTGCACTTACAATCTTACATGAAGAATATATCATTTGTATACAGTGTGTACATCCTACCGGTTTCGCCACTTCAGCTCGCCTGAGAAAAGAGGAAAACGTAACCTCCTGAATACGCTAATCGGACTGCCGTAAATCAACCAGCGAATTTCTGCAACAGGTGGTGAATGGCGAAGCCGATAGAAAGTGTATGATAGAACGAGAAAGATAGAAAAGCCCGTTAATCTCATCTCTCTCGCTATTAGATAATCCTTTTGTGTATGTGCACTGCTAACGAATCGCGCATAACGTGGGAATGACCGCGTTTATTAATTACAAGATAGGTACGACTCCATGTACTGCATTATCGTCGTCACCTCGCGTGCGGGTGATATCGATGCACCGGACTCATAACGGGAATCTCCCGAGGTCGTCGCACGACCAAAAAAGCTACAACGCCCGCGGAACATCCCGATATCTTTGTTCTGTTTATCTGAAATATCTAGGTTAGCTGTTCTCCGTTTTATAATGACATTATAAAGCACTTCGTGAAAAAGTGACGCGATGGACGGTTGTAGTATTCAGCAAGTAAGGATGTAGTATTAAGTAAGGATGGTATATATTTATCGTAATTCTCGGAGCGTCAAAAGCGTGGTCTCTGCGCCATAATTGCAGGACAAAGATGTGGATGCACCAGCGAAAAACTGCTAACACAGGAAGCTCTTTGCGGTCTGCATGATGCCGCGGATGCGCTGATATTTCGTTCATTGTTCAGAATCCTGAACGATAAAGTCTGCATTTATTACATTGCGTTGAAGTTCTCTTTAATATATCCTGTAACTATATTTCATGCGTTTTGTCATTGTTATTATTATTTCTTCGAGATGAATTCGACGTTTGATGACAATCGTCCGCATCGTTCTACAAACATTTAATATATTTAATTACAATTAACAATAATATAAAAATACACAATTTTTTTATAGCATAAAAATTTATAATAATTTTCTAAAATACCCATAATATAAAAAATTGACGTTATACTCTAAGTAATATTAATCTTAACAAAATTACCTTTTTAAAAAAAGGTAAAAAAAAGGCGCCAAGTGTGCATGTACCTTCCATAAAAACTGTACTTTACATAAACTAAAAAAAAATCGTTACATGAATAATATAGTTCAAGTGGTAATATTGTTAATTTTTTATTATAAATTACCCCTAGTAGTACGTATGCATGTATTTAAAAAAAAATGAAATCAAATCTTTAAATTACGCCAATTGCAAAACGAATATATAATTTCTTGCAACATATAACATATAGAGGAAAGCCCCCTATTATGAGATAGGCGCCTAATATGAGATAGCGACATTGCTAAACTAATGAACGCTATATATTGGTTCCACCATGAATTTATTGCTCTTGGATTGAAAACTATTTAGTAGAAAATTAATTATTAGATCATGCCTGTAGTCATTGTAAAAAAAGATTTTAGAATTTTGATATCTTCAAGTTTCATTGAGATGAGCCTTTAAATCTTGTTTAATATTTAATAAATAAATATTTGACAATAAATTCTTCATGTAGTGATAGAGTAAGGTCGTACTAATAGAAAAATACGGGATATGTTGAATTGTTTAATTACAGAAGTTAGATTTGATGATCTTATAACCATAAGGCGTGGAAATCGTAATATGAGATACCGAGGGTATTCCTAATATAAAATAACCCATGCTCCTATGTCATAGAAAATCGTTGCTAAAAAGTAAATGTTATTATACTATAGTAAAAAGGACAACTGGAATGAACGTCGAGTGTCTATTTCTGCGATGCTTGATTCCAACTACCTGAAGACGAGTTCTGAGTATAATCTATCGTATGCTTATTTTTCACGCACCCTGGCTGTGTTTGTTTGCATTTTAGAAACATGAAATAAAGTTTTTTAGTTGCAATATTGATATATATGTTGCGTTTTACTATCGATTTCTCGGGGCATCTCATATTAGGAGCACAATTTTTTGAATTTGTGATTTGCTCACTTTTTACATTTCGCTAATTTGAAAAAAAAAATGGAATTTGAATTAAATTTTATATAACGTTATCTTAAAACTTATTAAATTCCCTTCAAAATGACCTATTATTTTTTTAAGTTCTACCCATAGACTTTTAGCATTTATCCAAAATGAATTCGGTATCTCATAATAGGGGCCTTTCCTCTACTACTATTTTGTAAATTGCGAAAAGAACATATATTTTATTGCAACATATAACATTTAATTAACGAGACAAAATGATACGTACCTTTATCTTTCTATTCAAGAGTCTTTTATATATTTGCAATGAAATACAACATTTAATCTAAAAAAAATTAAAAACGAAGCATCACAAAATGAGAAAATTTTATTAAAATAAAATCTTTTATGTAAAAATACTTAGCGCGCTGCTAGACCTCAAAATATAATAACTAAATGTTACATAAAAAAAATAAACAATGTTTACTGTTTAATTAACATTAAAATTACAATCACAATTACACACACACACACACATAATTAAGATTATAATTAATTTTAAATCTACTTTTAAATTTAACTTAAACCGCATGTCTTACAAATCTAAAATCATTATTCTAGTCTTATACAATATATAACGTACACATACCATATAAATACTTATTCTATATTAAATTTAAGTCGCATACCTATCTAAATCTGGTCGCACATATGAACACGCTGTATATTATTAATTCTCTTTCTTAAATCTCTTCATTACTTTTCATATTTTTAATTATTTGCTTTGACGCACACGCACGCACGCGCGCGCGCGCGCGCACACACACACACACACACACACACACACACTGTATATTGTTAGTCCACCTCATTTTCTTTCTTAAATCTCTTCATTATTTTTTTTTTCGATATTATTTGATGATCATCTTATTATATTTTGAGGTCTAGCTAACAGCGTGCCAAGTATTTTTACATAAAAAATTTTATTTTAATAAAATTTTCTCATTTTGTAATGCTTCTTCTTCAATTTTTTTAGATTAAATGTTGTATTCCATTGCAAATATAAAAGACTCTTGAATAGAAAGATAAAGGTATATATCATTTTATATGTATGTGAATAGAAAGGTACATATCATTTTGTCTCATTAATTAAATGTTATATGTTGCAATAAAATATATGTTCTTTTCGCAATTTACAAAATACAATAATATATGTTATATGTTGCAAGAAGTTATATATTCGTTTTGCAATTGGCGTAATTTAAAAATTTGATTTCATTTTTTTTTAATACATGCATACGTACTACTAGGGGTAATCAGTGATGCGAATTCCAACTCGCTTGCAGCACGATTAATAGCATGAAGAGGGCATAAGAAGGTACATACATTACGATAAGTCCATATCCATGTACACTTGCACATGCGTTGTGTGTCCGTTTATACTCTCTTCATGTTAGTAACTGTGCTGCAAGCGGATTGGAATTCGCATCACTGGGGGTAATTTATAATAAAAAATTAACAATATTACCACTTGAACTATATTATTTATGTAAAGATTTTTTTTAGTTTATGTAAAGTACAGTTTTTATGGAAGGTACATGCACTCTTGGCGCCTTTTTTTTACCTTTTTTTAAAAAGGTAATTTTGTTAAGATATCACGCATTTTGTAGTGTTAAACATCTTATATTCTTATATGATTAATAATATATCTCTTCACACGTGTGCGTATTACTAGAACATATTATTTACTATCAACATTTTCTAAAAATAATGTAGAAATGTTTTTAGCAGCTCTAGGTCATTGCTTTTTTGTAACTTGCGTATCATCAGCTTCAATCCAATGTGAACCTTCTTTATACATACTTATAAAATGATCGTTTTCGATACATGAACCATAATGAAATATAGCATTCATAACGTTATACGGTTGTCCAGCTATTATCATTTCACTTGTTGGAAGAGCACATAAATTAATTTTTTGTGGCACCTTCACTAATGTTCATTTTGGTATGAAAGTGAAATTAAATGGATAATTATCTGTTTCGTCTCTCAATGTTATTTCATTTTTAATATATCATTTCCCTCACAACGTTCACATAATTTATTATTTTATTTAGACCAATGTGAAAATCAAGTATTTAGTAAATTGTTAAAATTAAAACTTTCCTTGTTCGAATTGTTAACAAAAATTGAGAAAATAAAATTATTATTAGCAGTAACTTTTGTATCACCACATGTTATGCATCGACAAGTAGAAATAATTTGATGCTCAACCAAATTTTCTATAAAATCATATTTAGTACAAAGAGCTACAACAAAATCAAATGCATCTCATTTAATACCAGAAAAATACTCGCTTAGATATTTTCGTACTGCGTAGGTATTCAAATTAAATACATATTCCGTTTTCAGATCGAGCGCTAATATATTTAAAATCTTCTGCAGTTTATCGGAATTAAATAATTGTTTTCTCTAATAATAATTAAATGAAATAAACATTGTAATGTAGCATTGGCATAGCATGAAACTTTGTCAGTATTTTGAAAACCACGTATGACCCAAGAAGTAGTACTTTGTCGAACTTTTTGATCTGACTGTTTAACAGAAGTTATTATTTTCGCTAATGTCCATGGCACATCTTTAATTTTACGATAACTCTTTTGAAATAGTAATAATAATTTGTGCTTCTGATTATATAGTCGTTTAGCCGATTATATTCAATAATTGCTTCTTCAGTAGTTATTATATAGATAAAGAATCATGATTAATCAAATACTCATTAAGGTTCACTTTCATTGCTAATTTTACTTTAATTTTATATTAAAATTAGAATTCTATGAAGGCATTGTGAACAGCAGCTTAATGGAC
>NW_017295795.1:214060-217098 GCF_001594075.2 Trachymyrmex cornetzi
CAATTTTATTCGGACTGATCGCAATCGAAAGATACCGACGACATATAATAAAAGTGTTTTTAGATCTTTGATTACGGCTTTAGTTTCTGAGTAATTTTAATCTAAAGTATATAAAAATTTTAAACGGGCCGCTTGACCGCTTAACATGTGAACGTCATTGCGTATATATTCATGCCGTTATCAAATTCACGAGGTTATAAACGGCATGAATATATACATAATGATGTTCACACATCAAGCGGCCTGTTTTATATTTTTATACACTTTTAATTTAAAAGTAACTTATTAAAGTATTAAAGTAACTAAACCGAGAAAGACACGCGTATCTCGCGCTGCGCGCCCACTTGGCGCGAGACACTACCGTGTTTCTTGATATATAATGTTAAAATTATTAACGTTAAAATAACGGAATATATAAAGAGTATTATAGTCAAACGTAAGTTATTGCGCGAAAAGATCCTGCGTTTGGTTTTAATCTTTCATTATTTATCGTTTTGTTTATAAAGTTATTACTTTTTTCTTTATTTGTGTAACAGAGTTTAAAATAATATTTAATATTAGGGTGTAGAGATCACACACTTTTTAATACTAAAATATTAAATACTTTCAAATCTTGTAAAAAAATAGAAACGAATCACGTTTAGTTTTTATAAAATTCCAAATTTTTTATTTTTTTTTCTGGTTAACACAAATATAAAATATGGCTATTAGCATCTCACTCCCATCCCTAAGTGGAACAATTGAAGCAGGAATGAGTGTTGAGGACGCATCACTACGAGATTACATGAAACTTCCAATACTTATGGTAGAAAAAACTTATGCTTCGCATAATATGATCAAGCAGAATGCATGATTGTGGGCTTTTAATAAATTCAGCGATTCAAATGCCCAAAAGTTATTCTTGGAATTGCAGCAATTCTGGATTTGGGCTTAGTGAGACAAATAGAAACCTCTGATGAAGCTGATGGAGACTGGTATGTAACTCGTACTAAGGTGGTCAAAGAGGAACTTGTTGATGTAATCCAAGGAGTTACTTTAGAAGAGATGAATAAAGCTGCAACAGTAGCCATTGCGACCAAGGTAAATTTTTGGCTGATAAACCACCATACAGGCCAAGGGACAGTTGCAAGGGTACGTTAAGAATGTTCTTGACAAGTTTTATGGAAACCAAGTAACTGATCAAGTCGTATCGGCAACCCACAGTCTAGGACATTTTACTACCACTCTAGGAATACTTAGCATTGCAGGAATACCTGACATAAGAAATACTAAGCCAATAACAAAAATGGAAGGTTCCAGTCTAGTATTCTCACAGAATTTTAAACTCAGATTCCAATCTATGCCTGCAGGCATACGTATGCTTGATATTGCGTATAAATCATCTAAAATACTTGTGAAAAGTTTATATGGACAGTACTGCCCAAATGTGAAGGACCAGGATTGAGGAAGACTGTGATGAAAAATCCGACAAAATATCATATAAGAGCTTCCTACTTGACTGGAGCAGCTAAGGTAGACTATGTCAATACATGGAAAATTACCTTGGTAGATTAGGTACATTTATAACAATATACGAAAACTCCATACTGGCAAAGTCTCCATATATGGCAATCAACAGGATTGAAAGTTATAAAGATTACGATGCAGATTTTAAGCAACTGTTAATTAAGATTCAACAAGTTCAAGCACTGACTAGGGGTACAGTTATTAAAACAGAAAGTAGGCAAGTAGCTACGTTCCCTGAGCAGTCATTAAGAAGTCTTCAAGCTGCATTCCAGAAATAAAATATTTATTTTATTTTTTTATAACCATCTTTTTTAATTATTGTTATTCAAAACTATTTCACAAGACTGCATAAAATATATAAAAATCCCCAAAATAACAAAATATAAGCTCAGAAAATAATAAAATATATAAAAAACCAAGTTATTCATATACTTTACATAAATATATCATTAGCTTCTAAATAACTTTATATTTGTAGTTTGAAATATATACTTGATTATAACTCACTTTTATTTTTAATTCTAATTTTGAAGATTGATCTTAACAAGCTTATCAACTTTAAATTACAATTTTAATATTTATTTTAATTCAGCATAATACTGATAATTATTTTAAAATAAAGTTAAGATGTTATTTATTTTGTTTTAACACTTTGTTAAATATAATGATTATGTAAGTATAGTGAAACGTTGGACTCATTATTCTCAATATCCTCAGAATAATTAAAGAAATAATATGAATAAAAATCACTTAAATACTATTAAATGCTTTGTTATAAAATTTTAACATTTTATTAGTATTGTCTAGGATAACAATTTTTTTATATCGTCGTGGAAGTTTTTAAATATTATAGTTTGTTAATCGTAATTGATTGTTTAGAGATGCGAAAGATTGTCACTAATGTCGAAGAAATATGATGATGACAAAATGCATGTAGTAGGTTATATTAATATGAGTACTTAAATATTAATAATATATATATTATATATATAATAGATTGAGAGATACACTAATTCATATACTAGTATTAATACAGAAACATTGCGGTTCAAATTAACTTCACTAAATGTACCAACATTAAAATTGAATGTTGATACATTTAGTAAAGTTAATTTGAATCTTCAACACTTCTGCATTAATTCTAGTATATGAATCTATTATTATTATTATTTAATATTAGTAATAATTAATCGTATTAGTGTTTCTCTATATTTTAATGATTAATAACGGTGTTATATAATAATTTGGTATTATCGATTGTTGCTATTATTTTATCGTTACCCAATTCTCTTCGAAATGACACTCTTTAAAGTGTCTGGGGAAAGCAGATTAATTTTAACAAATATCTAAAAAAAAGACTTGAAAGAATCTATCAGTAATCATAAAAATAAGCAAGCCCATCAAAGCCAACATCAGTTGTTCGGATGCACAATTTATTTTCGTGTTAATTTAACAAATCATATCAAAAATTAATTCATATACGTTTCGACCCCTATTTTTGGGTCCTTATCAATATAAACCTAAATCCGCTT
>NW_017295795.1:218673-245224 GCF_001594075.2 Trachymyrmex cornetzi
AAGCGGATTTAGGTTTATATTGATAAGGACCCAAAAATAGGGGTCGAAACGTATATGAATTAATTTTTGATATGATTTGTTAAATTAACACGAAAATAAATTGTGCATCCGAACAACTGATGTTGGCTTTGATGGACTTGCTTATTTTTATGATTATTGACAGATTAATTTTGATTCGTCTTTCGAAGAGCGAAAAATGACAAAGCGCGATGAATAAGAAGAGGGATAGGAGAAGAGTTATTCCGGGGGATCTCCGAGTTTGTCACCGTGTCTAACAAGAGATATTTTTGGATCGTGACACATTTACGGATCTTTCGACGCGAAAGCGAGCGTCCTGCGAAATGCAAGACAATGAAGATGGGAGATAGAGCAGAAGAGAGAACGCAAAGTCGAACACGTTTCGCGTCTCTTTTACGGCATTCTCTTCGTTGTTTTAACTTCTCTCTCGCGCTACTATTATTTCCGTCTGCTCGGCGATGAATCTCCGTTCGTAGCTATTATTGCGAGCTTCATGACGGACGACGCCGTTCACAACAATACCCTCGGTCCGATACGAGTCGAGCCGCTTCGCAAAATTATGTTCTTTGTCGTTGCCACTGACTCAGTTTTCGAGCTATTAAAATACACGTTTGTGCGGTATCGCAGCCTCGTCGTTACAATAGTATTGTCATTACTGGAAAGTCGATGGGCTTTACATTGAAAGGGAAACTGATTCCAGTGACCAATTAAATCGTTATCAAAGCGTCATTATTTATGGTAATAGTTTTGGAATCTATCGAGTTGAACAACAATTTTAAGCGCAGAGTCTTTTAAAGGAATAACGTCTGTTTTAACAAATATCAATTAACGCTCAAGATTTTTGAATAAGATTGAAGAACATAAAATAAACACGACAGCGCAAAAACACCGCTATATTTTTTCGACATTAGGACTTGAAAGAGTGTACACAGAAAAAAGTATTTTACACATTTATATTAAAACTAATTCTTGTTAAAATTTTTATGTTGAATTTTTTACATAACTATGTAAAAGTGTTAATCTAACATAATGTTAATCTAACATTATGTTATTTGAACATTTAGTGTTAAATTGATATTCAACTTGGGCTCATTCCTACCGATATAGATTAACTTTGATCTCCACTTAATTTATCTTTATCTTTTGTTAATTCTTAGAACTAGAATTACTAGAAGAAGATAACATATAATTTAAATCAAGATTAAAGTTACTCTATATTGATAGAAATGGCCATTAGTGTTAAAATAACACAATTTATGAGTAAGTGACCAATTAAATTTTTATTAAATTGTTGAACAATTGAAATACATAATACTTAAAGTACATAGCATATGGCACACATAATGCATTTTTTTCCCTTTGGATCACTTGCGTTTTAGTTAATTACTAAAAATTTTGCGTACTATGTGATACAATTCTAGTAATTTACTTAAACAATCCAGCAGGACAAAATACAATACCTGCCGTAGAAGCTTAACATAAAAATAATTTATTTCAAAACGTAAATTCTAAGATAAATGAATAAAATGTGTTAATTTAACATGATTTTATTGAAGAAATGCGCTTTTACAATTTGCTTATAAATTGTATCAAATATAACACTGGCACAATTTGTAAGCAAAGGTACATTTTTTCAGTAAAATTAGTATTTCCAACGTTAAATTTATACATTTTATTATTGAATGAAACGTGTAATGTGTAATAATAAGAAAAATGTATCTTAAAATTGTAAGCAAATTCTGAAAGCATATTTCTTATTTCTAGATATATTATATAAAATTTAACACAAATTTGTCAATGTACTCTACAAATTAAAATTAAATCTTTAATTAGAGTCTAAATCAAGATTGAGACGAGTCTAATGGGACAATTCTAAGCAAAATCGTAAGGCTCGTAACTTGTTCTCGTAAAACTTGTAAGAATTTATAACTGATATTGTAATTCTATGCGTATGTACCGTAAGATGTATATAATTATTCGTAAATATCTACGATTTCTCATAAATCTTATGACTAGTAAGAAGCTGTTTGTAAAGGTATTGCATAAAATTATAAGCATTTGTAAGTTTTTATAATAAGTCTTACGAGAATGTTACGAGCTTTACGATTCTCTTTAAAATTGACCCGCGTAAGAATATTATATATTATTTCTTTCCACACATATTTCTTCCACGTTAGTGATCGATCGTGCAATGACATGAACGTCCAATGCCAGAGATATGAGACATTAGTCACCAGATGCGGGAAGAGGAAAGGGGCAAACGACATTTCGATAGCGAGCGTAGAAACAAGCAGAAGCGAGAGACAACACGTAATAACGGGGGGCACGATACGAAGTTTACTGTTACTTGGCCCGTGGCCTGGCAGCGGCGCATGGATCAACACTACGAGCGTTTCAATACACCTCTCGCTCGCTGGCTTGCTTTCATCATCGTGACGGGGCCGACAGGCAGATTGGGGCGATACAATATACAAATTATATCCTAGAAAAAATACCATTGTGCAGATTAATCACAGCGAGTGCATCAATAGCAAAAATCTCAAATTTATCAAGTCATCGTTTATTATTTCAAAATTTGTTCTTTCTCGATAGATCATACACGAGAGAGAGAGAGAGAGAGAGAGAGAGTGAGAGAGGGGGGGGGGAAGAGAGTTACAGTCTCTATCGTTTAATCTACACGAAATATTATTTAGGGTAGCAAATTTTATTAATAAATCAGGAATAAATTTCAATAGGTGCAGAATATATTTTTAATTATTAACTAAATATTTATTCTGCATTTGTCTTTAAAAAATCGCGTATTAATAAATATCAACGTTGTCATTGAATAAAAACTAGAAATTAATATTTTAATAACATTATGCGGAATAAATAATTTCTAATTATGTAAATATTATTCTGCATCTATTTAAATTTATTCCTGATTTACTAATAAAATCTGCTAAATAACAATAAATATTTAATTTTTAATTAAATATTTATTGTACATAATATTATTAATATTTTTAATCTCTACCTTTTATTAAATTGCAGGTTAATATTTAATTAATGCGATTTTTTAAAGATTATTGTTCATCTCGTTTGTGCCGCAACGATAATAATCGTCATTTATCTTATTAATATTATTAACGCTATTGTTGACCGTTCAATTGTCAACCGTCGGCAAAGACAGTGTCAATAAGGAAGTGCAGCATTTGAAACATGCGTCGGTAAAATAATTCAGAACAGCAATTGTTATTGCGGACAATCGGAGATGGCAGCACTTATATGTTCAAGTCATCGCAAAATGCAACAGATGCAGCATCAGGCACAAGAGAGAGCACTAACTCACTTTTTATCGCGATTTGCGGTTAATCGCCATTTTGATCTAATAAAACTTCTTTTGAAATACTATAAAATTTATATAATTTATAGCATAAATTATAAACTTTTTCGCAAAACTATCTTAAAATATTTTGGTAAAATTATCTTTCCGAAGAGTTTAAAAAAAAAATCTATAGTCAAAATGAAATATTTGAAAAAATGCAGAAAAATTATACAACCCTGGCGGAAAAATTTTTACGAGAAACTACATAGAGATTAAGACAAAATTTTAGATTCTTAGTTCTTCATAGATATTCGTAGTGAGACGTAGAGCGGCGTTGTTTGTTTGAAAAACCAAGAAATCTTCCGTCCTCGAACAAAGCCAATCTACGTCCCACTATGAATATCTACGAAAAACTAAGAATTTCTAAAACAAACAAACAAACCTCATTCTACTATAAATATCTCACTATGAATATCTACAAAAAATTAAGAATTTCTAAGATTTTGTTTCAATCTATAGTTTTTCTGTACTTTTTCATAAACACTTTTTCCGCCACGGAATGATTCTTTCGTGATAGATCTATTAATGTTTATAAAAAAACAAGATGATTTTACGAACAATCTCCGTTTGCTATTATTAGGTGGTAAACTTATAATTCCTGCCATTATAAATTTTTCCCATGATATGCAAGCGTTTTGAGACGACCATTGGAGTAACAGCTTTCGAAAACTCTAAAAGTGTTCGAGCTGGGTTCTCATCGAGCAATTCTTTTAGCTCAACATCTTCAAATTTTTTCAGCTGTCCGACACTCTTTATTTCTCACGTCAAAATCACCGTTTCGAAAGCATTCAAACCAAACTTTATATGTTCTTTCCGATGAAGTTTCATCGTACACTTTGGATAATAAGCGATGCGTTTCAGCTGCGGTTTTCTTTAGGTCGAAATATAGTGAAGAAGTACATGCTGGACAAACAGCTTATGGCGCTTCATTTTCAATCAATTGGAAAATCTCTTTGGCGTCGAGAAATCTAACCTGTGAGGACTGAATCAGTTTCAGCAATGTCTAAACTACAAAAGACATGCGACTTTATCAAAACTCTCCAGCGTTGGAGCAGGCACTCTCTACTATTATAGCGAGCAGCAGGAATTCAGTTTACCACCTAATATTATTTTTATGATTGAATAAATTTTTATCATTCTTGATCATATTTGTTTGTGTTAATGATAATATTGTATATCTAATAATTGTAATAAGTTATTGAATCATCATACCTTCAATTTTAATTTCTATACACGTGCGCATCCTTGTTTCCTTTATTCTTTTGTTAAACGCATTTTTTAGAAAAATAAGCATAGTTATCTAAACGGACTCTCTAAGGATTATATAAAGCGTTGTAACGTTTGCGACGATGTTCTGAGTGTATTCGAGCGAATAAACGCTTGTGCAAGTGGAAAACGAGTGTCGACTGATCTTTTTTTATTTTTTTTTATATTCTATCATTCTCCAATATCGACAATTACGCTAGGCCGTTTTAATATCTTTAGATTTCGCTTTTTTCTTTTTTTTGCAAGCACTATTGTAGATTTATGTCTATTACAGACGCTCTCTAGCAAAATTCTCGTTGATGTCTTTGTGACTTCAATATTTTTTCGTGATGTGCGATTTCCAAAATACGCTATTTTAAAATTATTATGCCGCAACCTCGAGACTCGTATTTTATTTTATTTTTGCAACGCTTATCTCGTGACACTGCAATCTTTTGCGAACACGCTCCATAAAACGCGCCGTTATTGCGGTATAATAAAACGTTACCGAGCAGCTTTCAACGCATTTCATTATTAATCGAAAATCATCATGCAAATTTCTTTGTTTTTTTTTTTTTTTTCCGAGACTCACTGTGAATTCCGAGAGACGTCGAATGCGATGTCGAGTGCTGAAGTTCGTTGACTCGATGCATACGAGCTACCGATCTTTTTCCTCGAAGAGAGACACAAATGGACTCGAAGATGACGAGTAAACAAATGACAAGGCACACGTTTAGAAGTTTTAATTCCATCTTGCAATTAGAGAAATGTAAAGAGAGTGTACAAATTTATACAGAGTTAATTCTTCTTTGAAATAACAAGGTTTAACATTTTGACTATCATGGCACTTACATCTGGGCCATCTGGGTAATTTTCGCGAAAGTCCCATCACTTATTTATGGGTGACGATTTTATTTACCTAATTAAAGAATAATTTTATTAAGTAATTAAAATATTAAAAAATAATATATATAAATTACACTGTACACACATTAAGACATAAAAAAATAATGAAATATTAAAATAATATATTATACTAGATTTATTAAATGCTAAAATCATCTTGGCAATCAAAGTGTGTTAAGAGCAGATGATATTATTGCAATAATATTATATATTAATATTATGTATCTATATTATATTATTTTTATATATCCTTCTTCGTATAACTTTCTAAATTCTTTGGAGTGGAATCTTATTTTAAAGAGAGAATTAAATTGAACCAGTCTTGAAAAAGAATGATTTTCAATCTTAATTTTCAATCTTTAAAAGTGAGATTTCACTTCAGATTGAAATTTACTCTCTAAAATCTTTTTGAAAGTGAACCAGCTTCAGATAATTGATTAGTGATAAGAGCATAAGTAAATACATTAAGCAAAAAATTTAATACTTTTAGCAAAACTGTTTAGGCATTTTTTTCTACAGCAACCACATATATTTGTTTATATAACAAAAAATTTTGTTTCCACGAAATTTTCTGTTTTGTAAGTAACAAATATTTGTTTATACCAACTAAACAATTTAGTTCGCATAAAAATATAGTTTTGCTCGTTTTTTTTTAATTAAATTTTGTTTTTACAGTAAAATTGTGGTTTGTAGAATAAAATATTTTTTTCTATGTATATATAGTGATATAAATGAGAACTTTTTCCCTCTCTGTCAGAGAATACCAGGATAGGGTAAACTAGGGTATTATGGCCATATGGAAAAGATGGCCATAGGCCATAATTTCTCCAATAATTGATAATAGTGCATTTTTATAGTCATTCTTAAAGATAATCAATATTTACAGTAGTTCATATATGTACACTGTTCAAAATAACAATATTATAAATATTATCTAACATTTTTTCTTTCGACTATCTGCAAAGTTTTGCACGTTTCTGCTAAAAACTGTTATAATGTCTAATAAATTACAGTTAAGCTGCCATAATCAACATTACATACACAATAAAAGTACGTAAATTGCAAAGCGACCTATAATTAATACTTTTATTTTCACTATTTATTTATAAATACTATGGCTATCTTTCTTAATATCATGGCCATCTTTTCCCTAAAAATCAGATAAGATGGTCAATGCATACTTTGTAAAATTTTGAGATAAAATTAAAGTTCTGTTAAGTATTTTCTCTTTAATTTCGATAGTATTTGTTACTTTAAGCTTCAGTGAAAGTAATATCCCAAATATTGTTAAAAAGTAACAAAAATAAATGTATGTTTTTTGCATTTTAAAAAACTATGGCCATCATACCCGAGTTTACCCTACATTTAGGCTAACGAAGAATTAACTTATTAAAGACGCTGATGCGCGCTTCTAATAAATTTTCGCGCTAACGATCGGGTGGTGAATCATTAATCGAATGCAATGAATCATTTCATCTGGGAGATTTGCAGTTATGTGTCGTTTACCTCGTTTCGCGAATAGAAACGTTGCGCGTATGCGCCATATACGCGCTACTGTGTGTTTTTTTTTTTATGTCCATCGTTTCATTCATTATTGCGGGAACGGTTTTCGGATAATCGCTGGGAGATTTATAGAGGTCAACGCGGCTTCCAATAATTACGTAGCTTTTACGGCTTGACATTTTGCAATGCGAATCCACCAGACTGTTGGCGTAAGCCACTTTGGTATTTGCTTGGCATTTGTTGCATCGCGCGATTTACCTTCGTGTCGTCACGGCAAGGCCGAAGAATCCTTACAAGTCCTTACAGAGGACTTTAAGAGCCGTCATCTTTTCTTATAAAATAGTACTCTACTGCGTTCATTTAAAATCTAAAGTTTGAAAGAAAATTGAACGCAATTATCTTCGCCAGAATACTCTGTAATTTAGTAAATCGAATACTACACGTAATTTGTTGGTATTATCTGTTTTAGAAGAACAATAATAGAGAAAATATGTAATAAATATGATTGAAAGATTGGATTATTAATGATTTATTAGCGATTTGTAGCTTTTCTGCCGCAAAGTAGCAGTAATACATTCGTCGCTTACACGGAGAGAATTTTTTCTTAGAATTTACCCTGAAAATATGACAATCGTGGGACAACATTGTATTTCGAAGAATTTTAATATAAATCTCTCTCATTCATTAATAAAACTACAATAAAGTATAAAATAAGTTTGATCAATTTTACTGAAGTGCATGGTAAAAATCTTTAAAATATTGTATTGTACCACAATCACCATATTTTCAGGGTAAATTTTAAAAGAAAATTCTCTCCGTGTATATATGTGATAAATAATATCGAGATAACATTCCGCGCGCATTTAACACATTTCATTATCATATTTTGACATTACATTAAATTTATTGCCATTTAATTTTGCACGCGATGAGAGAAATGTCAATTTTTTTTTATCGATTCTTCCAGCCTTCGACATATGGAAAGAACGGTTTTGTTGAAGTATTTAAAAAATTAGCTAGATTTATATTTGAAAATAATTTTCTTTAGATCATCAAAATAATTATGTAGGACGCTCAGGTTCGGTTTAATTTTCTGATTAATTTGTGGAGTTCAACTTAATAATAATGTAAAAATTGCATTTTCCTAACTATGGTTTTCTACACGGAGAAAATTTTATATTTAAAATTACTATAATATATGGTAGTAGCTGCGGACATCATGTAAATTATAAGTTTAAATGCTATAGCTATTTTTTTAAAAACAATAATGCAACGTAATTTTTACACTTTTTCATAGTAAAAATTTTTTATTACAAAATCTCAACTTGTTGAATAAAAGTTAATATTGCAAAGATAAGTAAAAAATATATACCTAGCAAATTTTGTTTGCGTATCATAGCAAAAATTAACAGTTTTCATGTTAGAATATTGCTTAAGCACTGATTTAACAAAATAATTACTTTATTTATTATAATTATGTAATAAAAATTAGTATTACCATAGTAAAAGTTATGTCGAAATCATGTTGTGACGGTCCATCGAAAATACTAGACATAGTAAAGTGTGTAATTTAAAATTGTATTAATATAAAATTTTCTCCGTGTAGCTATACTCATTAAACTGATAATTTTATAGTAAGTAACTGTTAAAATTACTCACTATAAAATTATAGTTTTAGCGATTGAACCTAGCTAGAGAAATACAATTTTTATCATCAGATTAACATTAAGTCTAAATCACAAGTTAATCAGAAAATAAAAACCCGAGCCTTAAATTGGTTGCTAGAATGTTAAATCTTTTTCAGAATTGTTGTTTAAGCGTCCTACTTTAAAGATCCAAATAAGTGTCTGACACTCGAGACAAATATGGCAATATTTGACTCTTTATTGCAGAGTGTACAGTATACAAGCTTCCGCAAGCTTTTACGGTCCATTTTCTGCGATGCTGCCATATTTGAGAAAAAACTGCATGTTATCTGAGTGTCCTGTCTCTTACTTGAGGGTCTCTATTCTTATTTTGATGATCCAACAAAATTATTTTTATATCTAGCTAAATTTCAAGATTTTTCACACTGAGAAAATTTTTTGATAAAAATGAAAGAACGAGAATAATTCTGATTACATCAATCAAAATTTTTTATTTTAATTAAATTATGATAGATTGAATCAGAAAATTCTGATTTGTGTCCATTTTCAACCAGAATTCCAATGCAAACAGACTTTTTATTCAGTGCAGCAAAACCATTTTTTCTGTGCAAAAACTCCAATATCAGGAGTCGAATTTGTTCCAATAACCTCGATTGTGATAAATCTGTTTGCGTTTCCTTTGGTCATTCGTTCCACAATGAAAAAATATGATATTATTGCTGCACGAAAGTGTTCGATGATCCGTGTTCTCGCGATTGTAAATCATTGCGCGGCGACAATTGCGAGGCTACGAAAGGCTCTCATTTGATGCCGAGAAAGGAGCATTGGCGGTTGTATAGGTGAATGGTTGGTGGCGAAAAGAAAATAGATCGTTTCGCATAATAGATATTGACTTGCAACGTTAATTGCAACGAGAGTCGCGCGCCGTGTAAAACGATCGGCGCTCCATATCGATTACCCAGTTGCTAATATTAGCACGCCGGAGGGATTTAAATTTCGTTCGTGCGTAACAACAAGTTACGGTACAGCTTTTCTGATACGCCCGACATGAAAATCAACCGGTTTGAGCCACGTAAAAAAAAAAAAGTTTGTTAACAAATTGCGAACATTTGAAAGTTTGCCCATGCCTAACCCTGATAAAAATATCATATATTAAATACATTTTTTAGTAGTTACCGCGGACAGTTATATTTTTTTTATTTATAATAGTAACTGAAAAAAAAACTATAGGATCCTCATCACGATAAAATGAATTGCCTATAATAGCTGCGTAGTGCGTAAAAACGCGCAAAATCTAAAATCATTTACTGAATAAATGAGAAAATAAATCGAAAATAATTACGCAGTATTTTAACTAATAATAGTATATTAATAACTAGACAATAACTGAGCAGATATATCTACGCTAATTGCACATATTTTTATTAGGAAGACTGCTTCAGCCTCTGTGAATAAAACTGTATCAAGTTCTTATTTATTTCCTACGCAATATTGTTACACTCTAACGCCCAGTTCCACAACTCACGGTTAACTCTTAACCGAAGTTCAATTTGTTTCTCATCTCTTTCCAATTCGAGAATTGGAAAGAGACAATGAATAAGTTGAACCTCGGTTAAGAGTTAACCGTGAGTTGTGGAACTGGGCCTAAGAAATATTGGCGTGGATTTAATACTTGTATAATTCTCACTGTTGTATTAAACTCGCCGGCTCGCGTAAAGTAGCCACGGTAGTGTCGCTGCGCGTAGCTTAGCGTCGAGACACTACCAGTGTCTCCAGATATTGACACCAACATGGTATGATGTAAATTCCAAACCTCTGGTATTTATATCAACATCATCAAAATATGGATTTAAAACCCATGTTAAATCCACATTATTGAGAATATAGTAATATTAGACAATAACTGGATGTGTAAGAAAATTGCATACATTTCTATCAGGATAATGATCGATCGAACTGTAAGGAGATCTAATCGAATTGTGTTAATATTGTGGTACTTTATCTCATCGAAAATAGAATATTTGGGACAAAGTACATAAATCTTGCGAGGTTGCCCGATCGCTTCCGAAGTTCCGCGTTATGGCTGGTAGCAATTTTTCAGAACGAGATCGTTTTACTCTCTCCTCCGCCCGTCATGTTGGACAGTGTTAGGCGAGAGATGACGAATGGAAGAGGAGATCAGGCAAAGAGCTTTCGTACTCGGCTCCAGCTAACAGCTGGCAAGCAGGGAGACGGGTAGCACCGTTAGCGCAAGACTCGTCCGATTCTTCGTAGATCAGCCTTCTCGATCGTACCTCGCCTCTCTTTATTTCTTGTCAGGGACCAAGTGTTCAGGGACGTACGGGACTTGAGTCGTTCGTTATGGAAAAATCACGGTGGCACATAAACCACTTATGACCCAACCATTGATCTTCACCTTAATGATTCTCGATTAAACGTGGAATTGATTTTTCTTTATGAAAAATTTTCTAAGCTACTGGATGTTTTGTAATTTTTTATACGAATTCAATGTATAGGATTCTCAAAATAATAAATAATTATATAAGAAAGGCGCTTTAAGAGTTGAATAAAATAAATATACGTTGTCTATTACTTAAAATATAGTAATTATGTATTTTAAGTTATAGACATTATATTTATCGCACCAAGAATAATTAATGTTGTTTCTTAAAGCCCCTTTTTTACATTATATTGATTTTTATACAGGTTAAGATTAGAATAATGTAATAGAAATATTTTTTTTCAATTTGATTTACAGTCTGAAAGTGGATAAGGATTTAATCAAACAATAAGACAATGCCACTTATAATTGTCAGTCAAGAAATTAATTCTAAATTCTTATAAAATGTATATTACGTTGTAATGTATTGTAATATATACATAATTATATTTTTCTATCGAAAATAGGAATTGGATTTTGGATTGCAAAACAGAAAGACAATTTTTATTATAGAAGTTTCTTATTTTATCGTATAAAGTTTACAATTAACGAAGTTCAAGATTAACGAATCTGCAAAAAATAAAAAATTTGTGTATAATAAGAAAACGGCTCAAATCATTATAAATTAAATAATTAAACAAGAGGCTACGAGTCAATTAAATTACTTTAATATTAATAAAAAATAATTATAAAATTTGTGTAATTGTTTTTCGATGTAAAACACTTTTAGGCTGTCTCAGGCTTCAATTCCCTTAAGAAATCTAATACTGGTGAATTTATTATTGAAAGAGATTAATTAGTTATAATTACTTGAAATATTAAAAGTAATTAATTATTTGAAGTATTAAAGGCATTGTTGTTTAATACTCTAAAAAGGTAATTATTGTTTTTAATTACTGTCTTATTACATTTCTGTAAGAGTTATCTTTGCAAGATTAAGCCGTGGGAGAATTATAACGCTATCTATTGCTCCCAAAGCGATCGCTTTCAAAGAAAACATTGTGGCACGTAGTATATCCGTGTACGTTCCTGGAGTCTCCACCACTTGGTCTAACCGGCACTTGCCACTTCTACTGCCGTCGAACTCCAGCGAAACGAGAAACCGGGATCCTCGGTTCGGCTTGGATCGGCTCAGTCAGTATTGCACCGCGGCGCGTTTTCCGCGCGCGTGATACGAGCACGCCGTACCCGGGAATCACGTTTCAAATTATCCGTCACCTTCTGTCGAGTGAAGGGCTTCTCGTTACGCAAATCCCAATCGATCGAAGGTCGACGGTATCAGTCGTTCAGCTGAAACCGCCGGAACAGAACCGTGTGAACTCCACTCTCTCGGTGTGTCGTTTATAATCGATAATCCTATAGTTAATCGCGTGCCAAAAGTGCCGAGAGAGAACGGAGATGTTACTGCCAAAAGGACGGATGTGCGCGTTTTCATCGAGTCGTTGATGCTGTGAGAAGCAAGAAGTGTCGCCGGAACGAAAGTTTTTACGCTTATCCGTCACACTCTTGGTATCTTATGCATGTAGCGTTTGCAATTGTACGTGCGTGTTTTGACACTCGCAGATGGTTCGATTTGATTCTATCGCCGAATTTCACGGCCACTAACTGGAGCAATCGTATGCTCTATTTTTTTATAAATTGATAAAATAAACGTGCAATTTTTCAAATGTTTGTCTGTCCACTTAATTTAAAATTTTATATAATTTTATATAAATTCTGAATTTTTTTTAATCGCATTGGAATTAACCTTATAATTTGCTTGTACATCTGATCGATGTTAGTTTTTTTTTTCTCTTGTAATTGAAAATCAACATACTCAGTTAAATCAAAAATTATTGTTCTACTTATTATATTACATTAATTGTCACATAATATAAAATTAATAAATTAGTTGTAACATAATATGTTACATTTTATTAATTATAACATAATATACAATTAATAAATTGTACCATAATAGGGTATCGCAATTTCGAACATGGTACACTTTTGAACGAAATAAAATTCTCATTTCTAGATTCAACTCTGAGCTCATTGTGTGACGGATAACACCAAATAAGAAAAAGTTAAACTTGGACCTCGAAAATTGTATTCAAATCTTATTTCGTTCAGAATTGTACCATGTTCGAAATTGCACCTTACTTTATGTTACAATTATTTTATTATTATTGCAAATTAGTATGTTATATTAATCTATTATAATTCAATGAAAAAAAAGTGATTGCATTCATTAGAATTCCTGTTAAAAATGGAAATTAGAATTTTTTAGTTGAATCTATTATAATTTTAATTGAAACCAAAATTCTGAGTGATACACGGAGAAAAATGTAAAGTAATATGCGACAAAGAATTTTAGTAAATTTTATGGAATTGGCAAATCCATATAGGAACTGACGCTCTTATATAAAATTTACTTTACTTTTCTAGTAAATGAGCGATCTTCGTATAGCCATACTGTAAAGCTGTAAGGTAATAATTTACATTTAGTAAAGTAAATTTTATGCTACTGTAATTTGTTATTATTTCTTAATGTATAAATTATCATACTTCTTAATAATAGAATTTACTTTACAACGAATTTTTTGTTTTAGCTCAAACAAAATTTACTGCGCAGTAAAAAATATAAATGTATAAAGTCTTGAAAGTTATTTGTGCTTACAGTCTTGAAAATAATATGATTCACTTTACCGTAAAGTAATAATTATTTGAATAAATTTATTATAATTGTAATGTATGTAATTTTTACCTTACATCTTTGATTTTTATTTTCAGACAAGTAAAGTTTGTTATAAGTTCGACAAAGTAGCCAGAATATTTTTACTAGACTTATAAGACTATTCATTTTTCTCCGATGATCAGAATCTTCTGGTTCATTTTGTATTCTTGTTCATTTGCAACAAGAAATTTTTCTTAGTATTATATTACAATTTAATGATCACCCCTTCGTGAGATTCATTATACAACCCGTATGTGAAACGGGTACTATGAACCACGCAACGATCGTCTTAATAAGTAACGATCGCCGGATGGACAGAACGAACTCTCGTTGTCGTTACGAGCGAACGATGAAAATTAGCATGTACTCTCGTACTTCCTCTTTTCTCGCATCGCTTGGTGAACGCACTCATCGGAACAGACTCGCGTTCTCTTTTCTTTTTCTCGTACAGACTACGAGATCGATATTCTGATCGTAACTAGTTATTCTCGCGTTTCCTGCGTCTCCGTTTAACCGATTTATCGTATACACACTCGGGGAACGATATCTGACATCTTATCGCGCCGTCTCTCGCACGGTCGATTGCGCGCAACTACTCTCCTTATGTTCGCCTTGTGTCAAATTCAGTAATCGTAAGTCGGTCGGCGCATTCGATTCGTGTCACTCGCTTTGCGTCGTGGAAACTGCAGTCGCTGCAACTCGGTAACACATAAAAGATACTTAACAAGCAAAAAATTAGAAAGATTTTCGCGCTCAATATTTTAAATAAAAATTTAATAATAATTTTGGATTGGACTAATGAGAGCTAATTTATTACCGCAGTAAAGATACTTAATTACAAACAGTATGTAATTATAGTAAATACTTTTTTAATCTTCTCTTTGATTCGCCTCGATTTGCGATTGTACTTTTATCTGAGATGCAAACAAATAGTTTAATTTTCCATTATCTTCAATAAGAATTTAAATTTTTAATAAAATACATTTATGTGTAAAAATTAGAGATAAAAATTATATAAATATGTTTTGTTAAATTCTTCACTGATTGTCAGAGAAAAGCGTTTGGTATTTATGACTATAATTGCATGGTAAAATAACTATGGTTAGAACTTCCAGGTTTATGGTTATTACTGATATTAGCAATAATATGTGTAGTTCTCTCAAACATGAAAAAATTTTACTATAAATTATGAGATAATTTCAAATATTAATATAGTAAAATGTCAAGATATAAATGGTAAATAAAATAAGCATTTTTATTTAGTAAATGCTGTCTTATTTATAGCGAATATAACTATTTTTTTTAATTTACGTACTATTTATTTAATAATAATAACTAAAAAATATATTAAGAAAAAACTAAAAATTTTTAAGCAGTGTATATGACTATTAATAGCACAATTGACTGTTTGCATGATTAAGATAACTATAAGTATATACTATAAAGAAATGACTATAAATTATACTTAAATTATGGTAATTGCAATTATTTTTTCTCTCGGTGTTATTGAAAAAAAAACCGGAAAAGTAAGTTATAAATAAACATGATATTTCAGGATCAATATTTTGTGGTTTAGTTTTACATGTAAATAATATTGAAGATTGTTTCTAATTGTTGCAATTTTCGAAGATCTGTGAAATGTCCACTGTTTTAATTCTTACCACGCACGTCCTACTTAATTTTATTAATTTATATTATAATGTACTTGTTTACCTTCTTCTTATCATTTCTTTATTTTGCGTTTGGAACGATATCATTAGCTTCGTTTCGGTTGAGTAAGTTCACAATTTCTTACATTTCTGGGTCGAAACGCAATGTTATAAGTCCGTATTCGATAATACTCGTTTCTTTTTCTTTCGATGTGATGCCGATTCCAATTACAATACATGCACGCACACAGTATGCAAATGCAAGATGCAACGAGTTTTCTCATCATCTTTCACTCGCTGCTGTATTCTGTGCAATTTCGCATTTACGGACGCCACATTTCCAAAGTTTCACACTTGGTATTTCTATTTAATGAGGATAACTTGAATTATAAAAGGAACAGATTTGCATTGAATCTCTCTTATAATCTGTTGAATCATGTCAGATATATTAATTTTCTTTTTAACGAATATATTAATATTCAACAAATATTCTAAATAAACATTATTTAATGGCATTATAAATTTTAATTTAAGCTCGAATATATTAGTATTCAACAAATATTCACGAATATATTAAATAAAAATTATTTAATAGCGTTACAAATTTTAACTTAATATCGAATTGATTTTCTTTGAATTAAAAATATAAATTATAAGTTTTTTATTCAAAACGTTAAATATTAAGCAAATTTTCAGGATGTATTTTTCTTTTATCAAGTAATCCTTGCTATTTGATGAGTTTCTCAATCTTTTACCATAATTAGTGCAACATAATTATAGACTAACTATTAAGTTATTTTGGTTCCCATTTCGTTTTCTCATTCGCGAATAATGCGAATCGTTTAAGTATGCGGTTAGATTAGACGGAATCCGCTAAACTTGGTTCACGGAATCAAGTCGCGCCTTATTAAGAAGAAACGTTCGAATACCATACCGATATCTTATCGAAGCAATTCGTGAGTTTACAATTAAAAACAAAGCGCTGGAAATTATTAAATCGAGCCTGTAGGTTCGTTCGAGCAAGAGTCGGTGAAAACCTCCATCGAATTCACAACATTTACAATCACGCGCTGTGCAACAACCTGCCGCCGTTTTATCCGCCGTAAATGCAGCGCTGTTTAATTACCGCATTGTTCATTCGCTGTATTAACTGCAGCAGCCCGAGTTAAACGCCTCGTCCGTAATTTATATAACGAGCGGCGATTGCCGGTATCTCGCTCCAGCGATCTACCATTTACTTTCTTTATACATACGTATCTCGCCTCAATGGCAGACATAGGTGTAAATACAACAATGCAACGCTTCCCTCGAAACTCCTATTCCATAGCGTTTTTGTCGAACTACGCGTATTCTTCTACTTTCTCCAAATCAATACCGCATCGTTAGCATTTTTTGATAACTTTTAATATACGATACTGATTGTCATATTAAATTACATTATATAGGAAAAAATATTCAGCATTTTACAATAAAATTCTTTAACATGGTCACGATAGCATAACTACTGTTATCCTATCTTGCTGGACTATCGCCAGTCAAGTATTTCCCAAGGGATGATAATAATTTTCTGCAAAGTAGGTATATTATCTGTGAGCGTTAATTGTGTATCATGACTCATGGCCTATTAATGTAACAACTTTCACATCTGATTTTTTATTTTCTAGTTTATTTATTTAGTTTATTTTCTAGTTTATGATAGACTTAATCTTACTTGACTTGATAATATAAAAATTGTGTTTTTCTAGCTATGATATCATCACTAAACTGAAGATTTTGTGTAGTGGTAACTTCAAAAGTTACTCACTACAAAACTATCAGTTTAGTGATAGTTTTACCATAGCTAGAAATATACAATTTTTACATTGTCATCAAATTAAGTAGAACGCTCAAACTCGATAATAACACTGAAAAAAGAAGTGTTTAATTTTAAGATATTAAAATGTTTTATTCTTGTCTCCATTTTTTAAACACTTAAAAATGTTTTAGTTTTAAACTTTTTCAATAGACAAAACACTACGTGTTTGGATTTAAAACGTATAGTGTTTTAATTCAAACACGTAGTGTTTTGTCTATCGAAAAAGTTTGAAACTGAAACATCTTTAAATATTTAAAAAAATAGGGACAAGAATAAAGTACATTTCTTTTTACAGTGAATACTGCAAAAGTTTTGGCATTCCAGCAATCAGTCGTACATAATTATTTCGAAGGTTTAACAAAATTATTTTCAGATCTGTATCTATATTTTTAAATATTTTAGCAAAAATCGTTCTTCCTGTATGTCTGTAACACCTTTTATTCATCACATTATAAATTATATATTTGTATAAAAACTAACTCATTTCATCGAGGCTAAATTTTCCATATAATTAGTGTGGAATTCTTTTTTTTTAAGACATGTATGATATTGATACCAATCGTGATAAAATAAACAATACTCTAATCTTTGTGAATGGAACACATAGGAATGTTAATGCATAACTCGAGGTCCGCATATATTGATGAAATTCGAGATTGTGATTTTGTTTTTCTACTCTACTGAGCAGTAATGCAAATATCTCGAGCAACTTTCCCAAGATACTGTCCCCTCATGATACTGTCTCCTCCGTGTCTCGGTTTCTTCTCTTCGTCGCGTTAATTTCTCCAAATCACGGATGCACATCCCACCTTCGATTTCTCGTCGATGATGACAAATATCGGAAAGCTGAATCTCTCGTATTCACTTTCCATATTCTCTCTCTTCCCCCCCCCCCCCCCCCCCAATCGACCCACAAAGTGCTGTCAAATCTTTTTTCTCCTCGCTGTTATTATCTTGATCTCCAGTATGCAGCAAACGCACACTGAATCCGTCGCAGGTGTGCGAGAAATTCAAGTGGAATGTAAATCATTCTGATTTTTCGTGTCGCTATCGCAGCTACGCGATCTGCCAGAGTCAGTCACTTTCTTCCTGCGGATGCGTCTCGCGTGAAACGGCCTGTTGTTTATGCTCCGGAAAGGCTAACAAACCGGCCGGACCGCGTGTAAATTAGGACCCGTTGGCCGGTCACATTAACTCTAAAACGCGAAATTTTACGGCGCCCCGTTCAACAATTTCATTTGCAATTCAATCTGCGAGAAATTTTTTATTTGATACAATTTGGAATAAAGCTATATTTTTTTCAGCCCAAATATGAAATTACATATGTAATACTTTTTATTTAATAAAATGTTGCATATAGCAAATGTTATATAAGTTTAATTGTATAACATATTTTTACAAGATTCTTGGAAAAGTAAAAAAGGAAATTTATGTCTTCAAATGCAATGTATTTCTGTATCTCCAATTGCGACGTAACACAATATTGATAATATATCTGAGCGATTTAATTTATTATTTTCTCCTGATTTTGGTACTCCAGATTGCACTTAAATTTTTAAGATTATATCGTACAAAGATTAAAAAGTATTATATACTGTAGAATAATCTCGAATTATAAGCTAATACATTATAGCTATATATATTTTTAGAAAGTAATATGCGAACTACATTTCTCGAGTATCTGAATAGAGATCGCCGTATAAATGACATTGTTTGAGTTTGATATGATTCGGCAAACGTGATTCAGCCTGTATCTGTACATTAAAGGCATATGTTGTGATACGTTATCAGAGAGAGACTGATTTTATGAATAAAGATACATATGACTTTATTTCAATATATATTTTAAAATCATTTATTGTGAATTTAATTATTTTTCGATGTTTAAATATCCAAGAATTATAGACTTTAACTAAACGTATTAATTTTTTTTATTAAATACAATTTTATCAAAAGTTAAAGGGAGACTCATTAAATTAATAGAAGACATAAAAAAAAAATTCTGGAAAGAACGATTTTACTAAATACTATTTCAAAATTAAATTACTGTTTAAAAATTTAGGTATACAATACAAATCTGAAAATAATTTTATTGGATTATCAAAATAATTATGTATAGGAAACTAAAACATAACAAATAATGCTAAAAAAAAATTTTAATATTCTAGCAATCGGTTTGAGTGTTCCACATAATTATTTTTATAGTTTAACAAAATTTATTTTTTAATCTATATATCTAATTAAATTTTTAGATATTTTAGCAAAACTATTTTTTTATTTTTTATGTAATTTTATTTTTTTAATAGTGTTCAATCACAATAATCCTAATAATAATTAATTAAAATAATTTTATAGCATTTATTGATATAAAAAGTTCAGTAATTTAATTAAAATTTTTAATTATTTTTATCAAAACATAATACCTTGATACATTCTAAAAATAAATTAAAACATTTCTCTTGATTTAAGAAAGTGTCTTACCTTGATGTGTTCTTCAGTGTTTAATCGATAAGTCGAAGCAAACGGAGCGGAAGAATACGTTTCATAAAAGCAGGTGTTGTTATTATAGATTTGTTAATGTCACATTGATTCTGGTAACGGCGTCGGCGAAATGCGTCGTGAGAACTAGGTGAACCTTAAAACCGTGTTCTGCGTGTCACTTAGAACAAGTTCTCTTTCTTTCAAGAAAACGGGTTCTCGGGACGTGCTAGAAGCGTGACCGCGGTTGCAGCGTGGAAAAAGAAAAAGAAAACGCTCGTGTGGCGCAAGGATGTAATCACCGTTTTGTTGTTCACATAGAAGTTGCAATTATTACACTTCCGGACATCTTACATTAACAAAACCTACGGGGTCGCTCGCAACTTCCGACAAACTTGTGCGAATCTCGGTAATTTACGGTTTTTTACGGTATATTTTAGTACTTTTGTTTAATGTTGTATAATTCACAGAGATTTATATATGACTATCACTTCGTTGATAGAAATTTCATGCATTTCGAGTAATTATTCGACAGTTGTATGAACTCGATCTAGTAATAAATAGTTGTGAGAAGTAAATTTACTCAGGATTCTAACAACATTTAACGCTTTGCTTTGCTTGCACTTACTGTACACAACAGATGCGCAAAATCTGAACTCATTTACTGAACAAGAACAGGACAATAAATGAACTATGCAGTATTTAAATTAATAATAATTTATTATTGTGTAATACTAGACAGTAATTGAGGAAATGTCTACACACATTTTATTCGGGAAAACTGTTTCAACAACTAAATCTCTTTATCAAGTTTTTATCCGTTTCCAATATTTTCATATTGTTATAACTACACTGAAAAATAATTTACTAAATTTTAATACATAGGGGGAAATCGCCTATATCATACCCCCTAAAATTTAAACAAAATTGTAAACAAAAGTACTGAAGATATCAGAATATTTCTGTACTTATATTAAACTTTTGTTATTATATTTTTATTATCGTGTTGTTATTATAGGTTTCATGCAACCACTTAGAGCACCTGATACACTGAATCCAATCCACTGTAGATCCTTTTTTATCATAATAGTAACCTCCACTTATTGCTCGCGAAAATCACTTGCGAAAATCGTACCGGTACGATATAAAGACCAGCGATAAGTACGATTTACCCAACTCCCTCTATTTTTTTTACAAATTTGCCAATAGCAACATAACTTACAAATATTTTGCTTATTTGATGCTATACTCGAAAAGAGTTTAAATATCAATTATAACCCTGAAGGACACCTTGTACTGATAACACCTTAGGTAAATTGTATCAAAACTTAGATCAGACACCGAACAAAATCAATTTTGAATGTCACTCGTAAACAGACGACTCGAAGACAAAACAAAAATGATAGTTTTTAACCCATATTACCAGTGTCACATCAATGTCATTATCTTTAAAAAAATATATTTCGTTTAGAAAATACAATGGAGGTACGATTTAACCATCGGTACAACTTAACCAACTCTCCCCTATATTTATTTAAATAATGTCAAATAAACATTTACTTACAGTAAGTAAATATTTACTCAATAAAAAATGATAGTTAAATTAATGGCTTTTGTATCAAATAAATATGTGTTTACATGCATTCAGTAAATATTTACTTAGAAGGATTTAAACATATATTTATTAAAATTTAGTATTTTTTTCAATGTAATGAGAATACAGTAATACTAGGCAGTAACTGGATAAACGTGTTTAAAAAAACTGCAATTCTATATACTAGGGCTTTTTAACTGATGTTTTTGAACTTACTGATTTATTATTTGTGGTGCTGAGTTAATAACTGCGATAATCGTATCCATAGTAATTACAAGTCCCGAGAGAAGAGGAGAAATTATGAAAATAATTATTGCAACTTTCATTCGCGCTTTTAAGCGTAACACTTTGTATACGCAGCTTGCTCACGGAGGTTCAGGTTTAAAATCCAGGTTTCTGTCCACATTTAACGCGCGTTCGTTTCGTGACCTTTCAAGCGCAATTGACCCGCATAGCTACTATTCCCGCCTCTATTTTATCCCCGTCTGCCCCTCCGTCTCTCTGATTCAGCCGGCTTTTACAATGCCGCGGAAACGCGAGCGCGGCTTTCGCGCGTGGCGTGCCAGATTTCCAACATCCTCCTCTCTTGTGACGCAAAATCGCGCTTACAGCTCGATGGACTGCACGTAAAATCAACTAGGCATATGTAAAATAACGCTAACTCTCTATTATATTCACTATAAAACGCAGCCATTCCAAACTTATGTATTTTGTGAGGCAAAATAAAACCGTAAATCAATTTTTTTATTCGTAATCAGTTTAGTTATTAACAAAGAAAAATATATACAAATGTTTAATTTATATTTTCTTTAGTCTAATACGGATTTATTTATGGTTGGGGTTTCAATACATAAAAGTGCATGAAGGTACATTTAAGTACATTTCAGAAGATGAAAGTACACATAAACATACGATAACCATCGAAAGAGAAAATTAATTTTTCAAGAGATGTGAGTGTTTAGTTTGATAAAAAACGCATAGAAAATTTTTCACAGGTTAACTCCACCTGAAATAGTACATTATGTACACTATTCACTATCTTGACTTCATATACTAAAAACATAGATTTGCTATTGCATTAATTTATATATCTAGTGTCTTTAGATTATACGCATTTGGCGCACCGCTGTTTCGTGCAAAATATTAAACACAGATCAAAATATCATTCTTAATCGCTAAGAAAAGTGATTATTCAATTTATTTTCTTCGTTTTAAGTAACGGTTATCTTTAGCAAAAAATATCTTGATAATAATATAGATACTTATTACACATTTTAGAAAAACTTATTATTATACAATATACTTAAAACAAGAAATTATTTTTTTTTTAAGACTTACAAAATTGATCGAAGAAGCGACTTTTCATGAAATAATATAATATTATAAATATCGAATTTATTTTAATTGAATATAATCTTGATTGAAGTATTAAACTTCAGAATATATTTTGAATTTGGTGCTTTTGATGAACCTTAGCTTTATGAAAGCTTACGATAAAAAAAATAAACTTACAGATATATAAACTTTTGAAATATCTGAAACAAGTAATTGTTATTTGGATGCAGTATGTATTTTTCTGTCTGTACCGCGTAGGATAGCAGAGGAAAGAAAAGAGTGAGAAAGGGAAGTACGAAAAATCGAGGTGAAGAAATCGCCCGATGTTTATCCTCGCGCGATTTAAATCGCGCCACGCAATTTTTCGTCTCG
The DNA here is from genome assembly GCF_001594075.2 of Trachymyrmex cornetzi. Taxonomy (NCBI): domain Eukaryota; kingdom Metazoa; phylum Arthropoda; class Insecta; order Hymenoptera; family Formicidae; genus Trachymyrmex; species Trachymyrmex cornetzi. Next base: position 241,798 of record NW_017295795.1, read on the forward strand.
CCGGAAAAGCGACGATAAATAACGAAGGCGACAGGTGGCTGATAGCGTAATTGCTCGTTCGTTTTCGTTTACCCCGCGTTCAAATAAATAATATCTGAATGATATCTCTTCCAACGCGACTTTCACGCAGTTGTTGTTGAAAAAGGAATTCAGTATCACACATTCGCGATGATATCTCGCGGGATCCCTCTACTCGTGTGGCGCGTTATTATTTCTAACGATGCAAACGAGAGAGTATTTCTCTCAAGCGTTAATATACATATATTATCACGTTTTTTGCAACTAATACATTTTTTTGCGAAACGGTTAATAATGGATTTTATTCCAAGATGCAGCTTCGCATCCGTAATCAGGCATTCGTATAATTACAATTCGTGCTGCTGCGTCCGCAAATTACAAACACGATCGCACGGAGAAACCAAGTCAGAGTCCGTCGTGGAAGTAGAGGTCTTGATCAAGTCGGCGAATGAGAGAAAAAGTTACAGAGTCGTCGAAGCGTAAAAAGTAGCCTCTTCGTCTTCGATCCTTTAATTGCAGAACCGCCTTACAACATAAAAGTTAATTTCTTCGCAGATCTTTAACGCTCACTCGCGATCGCTTAAAAAAAATTTTTTTTTATTTTGGATATATATACGAAAAAGAACTTTTTTCGAACGTCGACCATTATGACGAGATTTTTTCTTCACTGAGAAAAAAAATTGTTTATTTACATCAAGTTATTTTGACATCAAAATGACATCAAAATGACAACAAATAACGTCGTCTTTAACTTGCTGGTGATAACATACAATTAAAAAAAACCTGAGTAGCAACATATATTTAGAAAAACATTGGAATGTTAATTGCATTTTATTAAACCAAAAACCTTCTATATACCAAAAATGTTTATCTATTGATGAATTGAAGACAAATGTATTGGTCGTTTGGTAACCATTTTGAATATTAATTATTATTTTTTATCTTTAATAAAATGTAACTAACACTACAGAGTTTTTTTTTGTAAATATACGTTACTAATGAATTGATAAACACAAAACTTTGTGGCCAAATGTTTTTGTCATTCCGTATATATATGAACAACTTATAATAGCCAAAAGTCAATAATCTTAAAGATCAAGACACAGTTTCTTTTTAATGTGTTTCCAACAACAAAACGACGAAAAATTTCTATCTGGCGAGTTAACGCAAAATTGAAAACGATATGTTCCCTGTTGGAAACGTTTGCGCCTGAAAGATTAACAAATGTTGGAATTACGCAATTGGCGTAATTATCGATTGCGACACGTAAAAGGTTCTGCCTTGTTTAGTCCGTTTCCTTGGAGTTATCGACTCTACTTTCTCTCGACTGCGTAAAAAATTATTGTATTCCGCAATATCCGTTAGTTATGACACGTGCAGGCGCACGATTGCTTACGTTATTCCTTATGTTTAGATCGTAAACGCTTATTGATAGATAGGTGCGACCAAGTTTACGGAATATCCTTATTGTTATCTCATACATTGTGAACTACGCATGACTATATGCGATTCATGTGTGTGTGTGCGCGTATTTATCGTGTATTTTATAATTATGATCCGAAATGTTAGATATTCCATCTTAAGTTAGTCATCGTTGATCCGTAAAGTTACTAAATTAATGCTCATTTTTATTAATGTAGATTAATTTCAGTCTTACTTCAACTTAATTTTTATCTTTTTCTAGTTCTAAAAATTAGAAAAAAATAAAGAATAAGTTAAACCGAAATTGAAGTCAATCAACATGTACAATAAATTGAATTGTACATCAAATTTTCATATTTTATGGGCAAAGTTGTTTTCGTATCAGAAGTTTTAAAGTTTAGCATCTCATTCTTCGCTATTAACGCAAAAACGCAACATGATTATCTTGTTTTTGTATAAAGTTTGTATGAAATGGGACAACTGTGTCGGTTTTGAAAAAAATAATTTAATTCGTAGGAACTAACGACGTATAGAAGTAGATTTTAATTAATGAGACACACGATTTCAAGAGCAGAGAACCGTTTGTGAAACCTGACGAGTTACGTCGAGGTCGAGGCGGTATTTTGATTTCTCATTGTATCACGTAGCGCGACGTTATAACAAATGTGAGCACACGGCGCGACGTTTAGCGATTGCGAGAGGGGAATCACGGTGGTGTTGTGCAAATAACGTGGGCGATTTACGTGGGTTGATCCTTCGATCCGAAACGGCCTGGTACGAGCCTCTCGACTAGCGTAGAATAAAGAAATCGAAATTCGAGTTTGTCTCACGGCACTCGCTTTCACGTTCGCAAAGTCGAAAACGCCGCGCGCGAGATTTGTCCTTAGAAGAGAAAGAAAAAAAGAACCGCAACGTATTTAACTCTTCGCCGGTAACATGAATTTTAATTCTTCCATCAGCAATAAATTTTCGAGAAACAGCAAATTTTTCATTGTTCCAAATTATATAAAAATTCGAAAAAATTCTAATATATTTATACCAATGCTTTTAATAATGAGTTTTTACCATCGTAGAAGTGTTGGATTATATTTTATTGTACTTAAAACTTTTATTTCCTACACTATAAAAAACTCTGTTAATAGCTAATGTTGAGTGAAATAATTTCAATTAAACGTAACCAAAAATTAACATAACAATAATTTTACTTTTCTGAATATTTAGTAAATATTATCAAACATAATAAACCAATTGTTTAGTAATAATTTTTTATTAAATATTTAGAAAAATAAAATTATTTTTTAGTTATATTAACTAAACATTTGATTGAATTTGTTTCACTCAACATTTGATAGTTGTAGTACCAGACTTTTTTTCAGTATAATTGATGTGTATTCACATTACAGCCTTAAAAGATACTTTATTTTAATATTTTATTTAATAGTATTTTGCTTACTTTTTACAAATTTAAATTTGTCAACCAAAATACATACTTAAAATATTGATAATGTCTTAAAGACCTCAATTGCTGGGGAGAATCAAAGAAACGGTTGATCGACTCCATATGCCCATTTTTATCAATTTATATCAATTTTAATCTCCGTTCAAATAACTCTTCAGCTTTTTTCAATTCGTAGAACTAGAAAAACATGAAAAGTAAGTTGAACCGAGATTAAAGTTAATCTATATACATTGGTGAAAACGAGCATTAATCGATTACGCGAATTGGAAAGCGCGTCTTGAAGATAATTAGCGGCACTTTGACGTTTCACGGAGTCGACAAGCTAAAATGCAAGATCAAAGAAAAAACAGAGAAAGAAGAGTTATTTATAGAATTTTCGAGGTCAACACAGCACGACGAAGTGCGCGATCCGTCGAGATCGACGTACGATTTGGCTTACGATCGCGAAGATAGAAAGACAGGGAGACGCGGCGAGAGAGAGAGAGAGAGAGAGAGAGAGAGAGAGAGAGAGAGAGAGAGAGAGGGGAG
>NW_017295795.1:245339-259826 GCF_001594075.2 Trachymyrmex cornetzi
GAGAGAGAGAGAGAGAGAGAGAGAGAGAGGATCGCGTGGGAAGACGATCGGAATCGCGGTGGATCCTTATAGGTCGGGGAAACGAGGACGTGGTGCTTGCTTCGTGCGGCTGGCTTTGCCAGTGTGAGGTTCTGTGAAAGGGTGAGCGCTAATTGCGAAAAACCAAGTAGTCCGGCCGACGCTCGCCGGTGGGTATTCGTCGTATTCGTTAACGCGAGGTCTTAGAGGCTGCCTTAATTGTTCGCTCGGTTGGATGCTCAAATCAACCCACGTCTCTGCTCTAGAGAGACGGTAGAAAATCTCATTGACGCTCAAATGGAAAACCTAATCAAGATAGCGAATAAATCTCTGCTGCATAGACTCAACGGTAATCAAGGAGTCGGCGTGGTGGCGTGACGTTTGTGCATTCCTTCGAAGACACGCGTGGAAAATTGAATTCTTACGCGTCCGTGCGGAAAGTTAATCGAGATGACGAATGAAATCGTAGGAGCTGCGAATTCGGTATGAATCCGTGGGAATTAGGAAGTGTAGATATGCCGGTGACCCCGTTGAATTCTTTTCGAGATGAAAAGCGTGGAAAGTCTTACAGATGCTTGAATGTGAAATTAATCGAACTAGGCGCGAGATGGTCGCACAGGACCATTCTATTGAACGAAATCTTAATTGAAAAACGTGAACTCGTATAAATTTAAAATGCATCTAGGTACTTCTATGATAATTAAAAAATGCGATTCATCTTTGACATATATATGTAGGGAATTTAATCATCATGCGATTGAACAATTAATTGAGACAAATTATAAATTATAATGAAATTGCAGATTTGATATATAAATTGACAATAATGAAAATACAATAATCAACAATGATGTTAAACAATTTAACTAAAAAAATGTGTTAAATTTGAATGACATTTAGTTTATTATTTATTAAGTAGATACATTAATACAAACGTTGTTTACTTTGAAACTAACCAATTTAATCACAGAAATGGATTGATTTACACATTATGATTGATTTCGACACATGTGAAAGTTAAAAATAACAAAATGTTATTTGATTCAAAGGATTGGGTTACCATTGCTCCTTTAATATTTAACAGTGTAGGGACAATTATATTTACGTGGGCAGTTTGATAAGTCAATGACTTTTTAAAAAGAGAGTATATTGAAAAATAAAACGAATTTTCAAAAAAAAAGTTAAAAAATTACTGACTTATTAAACAGAGGAATACTTTACTCTTAAATAGAACAATGTTTAATCTAGAATGATCTTGGACATCGGTTTCATGCCAAATACTATTTATTTTAAATGTAAGAATACATAAACTTATTTTTTATTAAAATAAAAAATATAAACTTAAATTTATATATTACTTTCATCTCAAGACATATTAAGTCAATCTTATTTAATTCGAGGAAGGAGAATCGGAATTGTTGATCTGATCTCAATATTGGTTTTACTTTTGTACTGTATAAAATTTTATACTGTTGATAAAATTAAGTACACCAAAAATATTTTTTATCATATTATCATAAATTCTTTCCGAGAAAGTAGCTGAATCAATCGCGATTCATTCCCATGGAGAATTTTAATATCCTTCGATCGAAAAATTAATCGTTATGAATTGAAAAGTGAGAAGTACGAGCTCGACGTAAATTCAGACAATTGGAAAATCGCCCGCGCTGTGACGACACGAGGAAATTTTTTTATTAATATTGAAGTGTGGCCAACATAGATTTACGGCGATTAGAAAACCATCATGACGTTCTTTCATTTTAACGAAAACACGCGTGCTTTCGTAGCCGGAAGTTACGTATGAATCGCAGGACGGATCTAAGACCAGGTGTGACTACGTGAAGAGGACCACCGCGATTCAATTACGCGCTTTGCTACCGCCGTCATCATGGTGGTGTCACATCACGAGTCCAGCATCTCGTCGAACATACGGGCGATAATCGAACAGCTGAACCTAAACCCGGTGGAGAGGCGACGACTGATCGACAAGACTAGGCAGGGCAGCAACGCGCGATGCAAGAGCTTTCCGGATGGGATAGTGGTGGAGTCTCAAGCACCGAAGATCAGCATCGGCGTCTACGGATGCAAGGATCGGAACACTGAATACGAAATACCTACTCCGATCAGCAAGACCGCGATTGCGGTGCGTAAGATCGAGATCGAGCGGTCGAGGTCGAAGGCGGAGACACGGCAGAGACTTCCTCCTCAGAAGAAGGAAGCGCACATCGTGTGTCAGGTGAAGAAAGAAGCGCCCGCCGTGCCGGTGAAGAAAGAAGCACCTGCTAAGGTAAAGAGAGAATCGCGGATGGAACACGCAAACGAGGTAAAACAGATATCGATCGCGATCGTGCGATAGGATTTGCTTACTGGACACTCGTTGCCTCGGTCGAGAAGGTAATTGCCATTTATTGCCAATTGTAATTTATTCTAAATTTAATATGCCCAGCGAAGAGAGAAGCAGTAATTTATGCGCTTATTTATCTGCAATAGGCTTGCTATCGATACTTAAATGGATTGATAAATGTGATACATATCTTACATATCGATATTTATATCTCTATATCTGTAATATCTATTTATATATCCATTCTGGAACAAATTGATCAGAAGCACTTTGTACTTAAAGTGTCACGTTTAGTCATCTTAAAAACACATTTTTATTAATATTATATCGCACACAATCTTAATCGAAATTTTAATTAAGCAAGTCGATGTTATAATGTAGAACAGACACGTTCTGGATTTTGATGGCAAAATGCTTCGGTACTTTATTAAACGCAACGAAATCCCATTAATCGAATCCTCGCATGAACGAAACGAGAACAAATTAATCGATCGCATGAAAACGCGGTAATGTAGCATTTAATTTGAGTTTTGTGAAAACTCAAGGGGCTCAAGAACAAGTTCGAGTGCCAGCCGATAGTGTCGATCAGATGCTTCACCAAGGATACGACCTTTAACAAGGATACATCCCTTAATAAGAATACATCCCTTAATAAAGATACGTTTCTAAACAAGGATGCATCTCTTAATAAGGATACATTCTTTAACAAGGATATATTCCTTAACAAGGATGCATCTCTTAACATGGATGCATCTCTTAACAAGGATGCATCTCTAAACAAGGATACATCTCTTAACAAGGAAATCTCCTTCAAGAAGGATATGTTCCTTAACAAGGATGAGTCCTTTAATGAGGAAGCGTCTCTTAATAAGGATACATCCCTTAACAAGGATGAAAATCGAGTGACGACGACGCCAGTACCAACGAAAATCCAACCAAAAACTCAACGGGCGATCAAGGGAGAGCATGTAGCTCGAATCGACGTCGGCACGATCGAGGTAATTGATCGTATGATAAATAGGCGGGATCTCTCCCGCGATAAACGCGATTGTGTTTTAACGACGTAACTATTAAACGCGAATTAATAAATGAATAATCATGTAATCAGTCTGTGTACACGACTCTGTAAGGACAAGGTCGCGGACGCGTCAACGATGTCAATCAGACCATTGTACAAGATCGAGGATCGCCTCAGATTGAGACAACTAAATACGACGGTGACTGTCAGAATCCACCAAACTACGAGGGAACCGACGAAGGAACAGTCTCGCGTCGAAGACGCGATCGAGGTAATCGATCGATCGATAGTGACTAAAAGTTACTCCAAATGTTAGATCCGTGAGGAAAATCTAATTGAACGTCTTATACGTGTATTTGATTACGACATCGATTTATATCTTTTAAGGAAACATTCGTAGTCTAAGGTTCTTTGAATTGTTGCCAAGATTTTTATTAATTTAATAATTAATACTAAGAGCAACTATGACAGGAGAGATATATATATTTTTTATATACATATAACATTTCGAAGAACCTTAGATCACGAATGTTTCCTTAAAAATTGTAACGCTTAGGTAAGCCATGTTGTATTAGGTTACCTTGTAAGGTTAGGGGACTGGTCTGAAGTGCCGAAAGGTGATCCCGGGCCAGCCCCCGTAAACCTGTGGCTTTCGAGAAAAGGGGGAGGTTTTTAGTTGGTAGGCACCTGACTGGTAGATGTTGGGAAAGGCTGAAGCGGGCCGGGGATTTAAATCCCGTTGGGTCCGTGGAGGCCGGAACTACATCCCTAGAACAGGTGAATCCAATACATCCAGGACAACTCGGGCCCTGGGCTTTCCAGACTGTGACAGTGGAACCGAGGACCAATCGAAATCCAATTTCCCCTAACCCGGGCGGAAATCGGAGCATTGGATCAGTCTGGACGCAGCGAAGATTTTCCCCTCCTACGAGAAACAAAAAAAAAAGGTTACCTTATAAGATAACTTAACATAACATGGCTTACGTAAGCATTACAATTTTTGTTCAGTCATGCTATGTAAATTTAAAATAGAAAACTTTTTTAACATTAATTTAAAATATGAGACGTTTTCAACATTTATATGCGTGCAGTGAAGATTTAACTACCCATGTAATTACCTACAAACAGCAAAAAGGTCATATTGGGTATTAGGCTATATTGAGGGCATCTATCTTATATTATTAACCTTTATAGTACACATAATCATGTCCTGCACATTTCTTTTCTTTGAAATACTAGAAGCACCAAGTAATTAGTTATAACATTTATATATAATTTTTTTTAATACATCATCTTACAAATACTTTCTAAAGATGTTAAAGTATATATGTAAGAATCATTTAATAACTTTTATATACTTTTAACAATTATGAAAAATTAACTCGGGACTCAAATGTAATAAAGCGTTGTGAAAATCGTTGTGTGTATTATGGATTAATATAATATATGTCTATTTTAAATAATATTTTAACTATATAAATTAGTTAATATACTAATTTGTATTAAAATTATTTAAAATATTAGAGCTGATTCAAGTGTTCTTTGATAAAGGATTGTGCCGCAAACACTCTGAAATATTTACACATCGAACTTCGTGTTTGGCGTACAAATGACTTTAACGTACGGATTGAAGATTGACCACGTTCGTTCGCTGCTCATTCGTGCCTTTATTATCGTCTCTCATGCCTACACTCACGTGACGATTCAAAGATCGCGTGAACCGCGCAATCGTCGGAGCAATTACACATCGGTTAAAGAGACGAACGATCCAAGCTCATCCTTTCTCCTCTCTCTCTCTCTCTCTCTCTCTCTCTCTCTCTCTCTCTCTCTCTCTCTCTCTCTCTCCTTCGGAAAATGACTTTAGTACCGAAAGCAGGCGGCGACGCACCTGTGACCGGTTTCCGAAGTCGATCGCGGTTAAGTGGCCGCGCCGCACACTCGACGACTCGGCTCGCACGGTGGTCAATACCGTTAGAAACTGACCAGGCGACATGCTCGCTTTGCCTGGTTCGCCTGTCGAGAATTATCGGCGCCGTTACCGGCGCCGAGAATCACGTTATGTCGCACGGGATCTCTTTTCACATTCATGCAAATTAATTAGCAAATCGAAAACAATCGGGCTCGTATTTGAGACTTTTAAGCTCACAATCATAGATCTATTTTTATGAAAAGGGGCCAGGTGACATTTTTGGCACACGCGCTTCTTCGAATGCTTCTTGTATAATTTTATTGATAACGAACAAAGAAATATTCGTTATAATTTGTTAAATGTGTTTGTTTAGAGCGGAGACTCCAGAAATATTTATTATTGATTTGAATTAATTGATATCAGCTTAGACCATTAATACCAAATTTAAAAGAGATTACTGATATAAATTAATACAGAATTTACTTAAAAAAGAGATTAAAGTATGTGTCTTTCGACGTTCTTGACAAAAATATATCTGTAAGAATAGACTTGCATAAATAGATCTGTAAGATTTCTTTTAATTAATATCATTTGTAATGCTATCAACTTCTTAAATTAATTTCGACGGTCGATAAGGAAATACTCGTCGCAATTAGTAACACGTATTTTCTTGGAGATTCTAGAAATACTGTTTACTATTTTATTTATTTTATTAATTAATACTATTATTTTAAAGATAAATTAAGCAGGGATAGCAATTTATAAAAATTTCAACTTTTTACGAACTTTATTTTTTTCTTGTCCTTTTCTTACGCGAAATCAAAACAAGAAGTCGCGAAATGAGATATTCGTTGGCAGTGCATTATATAAGTTTAATCTGATTAACTAAATAATGAAAGAAATCTTTGTTTATTTTTTTAATATAGATTACGAGATCGACGAAAGATACGGTTGATCGGATTGTTCCGGTAGCTAAAGAAGATTTACGTAAGTCTCATAGAATATTACTCACAGTTTTATTGCTTCGCAACACGCTAAATTGTTCAAATAATTACGATTTACACTATCTAGTTAGAATCCAAGCTTGTACATGAAAATGTAAGGAAACGTTAGATTAAAAAGACATAGAAAAATATGAGAGAAAGTTAACTAAAAAGTATTTCACACCAATGATGCCATTGAACTCAAATTTGTAACCAGTTATTTTAAACAATACAAAATGATTTTTAATAATTTATTCTTTATTAAATATGCTTTATTTTGCACGTCTTAAAAATATGTTTGAAATCAACAATTATTATCACATTAACAATGTAGATTACATCTACATATTATATTTTATAAATTCTACAATATATTTATGTTAAATTGCCATACAATTTGCGTGATAATAATTTTAATAAATGTAATTTTTCTCACTTATAACAGCGCAACTAGAAAGCGCGAGCTTGAGCCACACTGCAGCACATCACCGGATCTCTGTGCGTCCGAAGAACCGGCGCCCACCACGTCGCACGATGCCGATGACATCGCCCAACAGTGCCGCACCCAGTTCGCCATCGATACCACCGACCATCGCTGAAGACACCTTGGACAGTTTGGAGCAACAAAAGCAACAGCAGCAATTACTCCAATCGACTAGCAATGCGCCGTCACCGACGGAACCACCTAGGGCTATTGGCGTGACTAGGAAGTCGTCGAGCCGGCTGTCCCGCAATTCCGATATCTTCGAAGAATTGGAATCAAAGTTGCCGCGAAAACCAAGCGCAACATCATTATCGCCAGATAGTCTGGACGCTACAACAGCGTCGCGAAGCAGTACCGAGATAAACAGCACTGTTACCGAGGAACAACAGGCAGAAGTCAGATGGATACCGGTCGTCAGGAGGCCATCCAATCGGATATCCAAGGGCTCCGACGTGTTTGAGGAACTGGAAGCGAAACTACCGCGTAGAAGATCTTCGTCAAATCGATTGTCCAAGTCGCCCGACAGTCTGGATTCATCTCCCGGCTGTTGGTTCTCCAAATCCACCGAAGACGGCTTCGACAAACTGATGGAATATGAACAGACCGCAAAACCGGTGGCTTCCGTAAGAAGACAACTGCTGAATCCAATCTCGAAATCCACTGATCGCGTTTCTAAATCATCAGACAGTTTAGAAGCGATCGAACCGCTGACCAGCGATGATTCGATGGAGCGACGACGAAGTAGTTTCGACTTCCGAGCGCGTAGAAGTTCGAAGGCGATGTCTAAGTCGTCGGAGAGCTTTGACCTGCTTGAACAGAGCGACTGCGCCGGTGAGGAAATCGGCCAAGAACTGCAGAAGAGAAGCAGCGTGTCCGATATCAATTTATCGCGCGGAAGAAGATTGTCGAAGAGCATATCCAAATCGTCCGAGAACTTTGAGAGAATCGATATGAATGACATGAAGGACGACGTCGAGGCAGAATTGATATTGGATGATGACGCGCCAAAGATGGGCGGTAGACGATCAAGCAAGAGAATGTCCTCGGAGAGTTCGGATAATTTGGACGTAGAGGATAGGCTAGAAAACAGGAGGGTCAGAAGAACGCCTAAAAGAATACCGAGCACCAGCATAGTGGATATGGTAGTTTCTGGAGATGACCACGAGGGAGAGAAGCGACCGACTCCTACCAGAAAACCATCGAGACTCCAGAAATCCTCTGAAAGCTCAGAATTGGGTAGCACGGATACTCTGGATTCGGAGAGGAGGAACAAATCATCGGAGAGCACCGAGACGTTGGATAGTCTGGAGAAAGACTTGGAACAGGATAGGAAAGAAGAGGAGATTACAGATAGCGTGATAGATAGGCGTGAAAAAAATGTAAGATTTTATGAAAGACAGGAAAATGATATACATTAACCCTCAATTACAACTATAAAAACTACATCCAAGTTCTAAAGCATCCTGTTTGAAGTACAAACTTCAAGTAAAATCTTCCGTTTTACGATGATTGATAGAAGATTTATAGTCTTTTTACCTACAATTTAGAATCTCATAGTGCTAATGGTAAAGACACGTACAATCATTTAAAAATTTTCGCTTCGTTCAAATGACTCGTTACAGTAGTCGAGGGTTAAGAAAGCATTTTTCTAGTTTTTCTTTTTATCTGAGAAGAAATTACGGCAATTAAATAAATAAATTTTCGTAGTATATTAACTTATTTTTTTATCAGGCTTCAAGATAATAACAAAATTTATAATAAATGTTAAATTATATATAAGTTAAACAGCTTTTCTAACCGTATTCTCCAAATATTTTGTTAATTCTTTTCTCGATAATATAGAAAGATTAATTTTTAATAATTTTTCAGGATTCGTGGTCTAGCAGAAACGTACCAGCAACCGATTCCGATCAAATGTCGATGGGAGACGATACCGAAGACTCCAAATCGCTCATTTCTGCCGACAATAAATACTACTGGCGTCAATCTTCTGAGCCAGTGTCTAAGGAGAACTTAGGTATCCAACAATTGTTGGCCATCACAATAATGACCAGAGTGACGGACAACGGAAATAATCAACGAGGCTCTATCATTTATCCGAAGAAGAAGCAAATGAGCACATCGCAGCCGTCGTCGCCGGTGGCCAAGCAGGAAGAGACGAAGATGCTTTTCGACAATCTGCTAGTGAGCAATAAGAACGATGAGGACCTGCAAAATATGCTTAATGGAAACATATCGGAGGTGTCCACCGACACCAAGAGCTTCAAGGAGAAGCTGATCATGTTCGAGAAACTCGGAAAATGAACGCGATAGAACGATATGAAACCATTGTTTCAAGATTCTTTTTCCGATTAGCGGATCGCTTTGTTATAGCGACCGATGCTTAATGCAGGAAGAGAAAACACGGGAAATGCGAGAAAAGATAAATGATCTCGTTTAGCGCTTGATAAATACGCATGTTGTTTGTAGACTAGTATTCTCCCTATTGGAGCTATTTGGATTATGGAGTAAAAAAACGAAGGAAATCAAGAATTAAATTTGCAAATAATTATTTTTCATAGACAATTTTTTTTATCGTCCACAGAACTGTGGATACGAAATAAAAAAAATCAACGAGTAATCATATATATGTACACGAGTAAAAGTATTAAATTGCGACATATTCTTTTAAATATACATATATATAATATATATATATATATATATATATCTCTAGAGAAAGTAAAAATTTTTGAAGTACCAAAATGAATAGTTTGGTATTTATTTCTAAATAATTTGTTCGTATATTTGTACATTAATTAATCAAAATGTAATCACGACAGCACGGTCTAATTTTGAAAATCGAAAAAACTTTTAGTTCACGTTGATAATTGGCTGTGCTTCGTCATTGATGCATTTATTAGGGAAATCAGTCCCACCTGCAACATCTTCCAATTCTCACGTTCATGGGTTTTTTTTATATGACTGAAAACTCCAACATTTGAGATTATATCATCATGGAAACGCATTCGCGAATGTGTACATTCTCATAGGGAGCTTTATTTCACTCGCAGATAGTTGTACAGTAGTTGTAGCAAAGATGTGATCCTTTCGGCGTGATGCATTTATAAATACCGTATATTATCCCGTATCGTGTAAATACGAAAGGAATAGCAAAGTTATGCGTTATCACTTTGATTTTGAAGAAAAAAAATATATAAATATATGTTTGGCACACATTATAGTATTAACATTGATAAATGTAGAAGAGACGCGAAATGTAAGCTGTACGACGGTCTAAGAAATGTTACGTGTGCAATTGTATATTTTTGACGCTCTCGAAAAATCTGTTTATTCTATACAAGAAACGTATTAATGTCCCACACGAATTGTCCACAGACTGCCTACATGTGTAATGCGTAATCGAATTATGTTAAAATGAGCCTACAATTCCTCGTCGATGAAACATATCACTAAGTGATATTGATACCTTCTCTCGATTTAATTAAAAGTGCGATCCACTTGGCGCTAACAATGCTTTGAAGCTTTTGATTGACCAATCGAAAAAAAGAATTTTACTAATTGACCAATCAAAAAATGTTTCGAAGCATTTGTAGCGTCAAGTAGATCGCACCCTAAATGCCTATAAAAGATTGTTAAAAGGAGGATGATCTGGATGTATAAAGAGGAAAATTGTGAAATTGTCGATAGTCGGCGATGTGATTACCCAATTTTTCTTGCTGACCCAGAATGCGTTGAAAAGGCTGTATAGAACATATCGTCTTACACTCTTCGAATTTCGCGAGGAAGAAATGATTTTTTGTAGCCTTTCAAGTGCCTTACCAAATCAATCGAGGAACTGAAATATAGGAAATGCGAGAAATATCACATAATGGACGTACGTTTCGGATCCCGAAAGATGCAAAGATTGTCTCTTAAAGTAAAACAGAGAAAACTGGATTTAACCACCACGTTACTGTAATATTATATGTAATAATATACAGAATAACAAGAGAAATTCTACACACAGCATACATACACGCGCGCATTTACACTCAACAGATTTTCTTTCCATTGATGTAAATAAAGCTGCCATCGCAAATTACGGTTCGACAACAGAATCCCTTTCTCTTTTTTTATTACATGCACATCCCACAATATTTGCGCCATTTCCGTGGCGCGTCCTTAAAAAATTACAAAATCACCGACTTAAGTGTATAATGCGGAACATTAGGACATCGTCTATACGTACGTGTGGATAATCGAATCCCAAAAAAGATGTGGATTCTTTTTTTTTTCTCTTATCGATACGAGGTATGTACACACAGCGTTACAAATATTTTAACATGCCTTTTCATACCTTCTCATGCTTTCTCATTCCTTCTTCGATACTCGTGCAACTCATGTATTAAGACATTTGTGACGCTATATGTACTAAGTAATACAAAGTACATCTCAGATTTTTTTACGTCAGTCACGACGTTACATCACGTACGATTTTATATATTTTTAGATCACGTAGAAACGCTTTGTGTACGTACAAAAAGAGGAATGTAACAGCGAGTTTTTTTTTTAACACGTTGGCAATGAATTCGCGCGTAACAATGTGGTCTCTGCGGTTTCACAAAACAGGATAAGATTCTAGATAATTACTTTATCACTAGCGAATCAAGTTCAATATTATGCAACTTCTCGGATGCAAGGACGAATTATTGATCGCAATCATAATCGTTGTAATTTGCGTACATAGTGGCACATTTCAGCGGAAACATTTTAATGCATTTATCATTCTTGTTTCAAAGTACAGAAGTTACTGAAGTTATTATTTAAATGATATATATTCATGTATTGTATTTAATTAGGTTGATCAAGGAATTTTTTCGCCTTTTTTATTAACATATTGTGGACCGATGATATGCGAGTTATAATAGTCGGTAAAATATATAACATGTCAATGGGATATAACGATTTCGAACGACCCACGATTTATTAATGTAAGAGCGATTGAATTTTTTGATCAAACCAACACATGACTAGGCTCCGTTGATAACGTATTTTATCTATATAGTGATCTTATTTCATCTTTAAGAGAGTACAAATTTTGATACTAAAAAGGTACAACAACCGATAGCATCTCGAAATCTCTGGAACTCTATCGCCTAAATGCTAAACGGTAATGACTGCTATAGCTAATCTGGAAACAAAAACGTAATATTGGGTCCCAATCGGAGGACAGATATTCATTGAAATAAATAAGATTACCAGCTACATTACTAATCGCGATTGCATTGGAAATACTTGCGAAAGATGGATTTTTATTTCAACGTTATTTCTTATCGATCCTTGCAACTCGATGCTCGCATCTCGCAGTCCACCGAAAGAGCTTAAGTGCCTGACATTCACATTGTATGTGCGACTAATCGCGTTTTCATTTTACTATACAAATCCACGAGTTTACAGTTCATCGTGCTTGTCGACGGTCTCCGCTGCGTTAGGATTGCAAAGTGTCGGCGTGGAGAACTCCATGGCATACTCGCAGCGACTCGGCTCCGTTACAGACACGAGCTTATTTTCCGTTCCGCACGACAAAGTGACAATTGTGGAACGCGCCGGGCCGTTCCAACAGGTGAGACCTCGGTCGTACTTCATCTTAGTGTATTTGGCGCCGGTCGGTCCGACCCATTCGTTCCAGTGGCCAAGATTGACGCTACTACCACCGGATTTGGACCTCTGGGTTGCCATGGCGTACAAACACAGTTTGTAAATGTACTCCAAGTCCGCGTACTCAAAGCACTCGCCGTCAAGTGACGCAAACACTTCTTCAGGCCCGTAATCACGGCCTAGCTTCTCCTCCAACTGTCTAATCTCCGACTGCAATTCATTGATGGCCTTCTCTGCCTCTTGGAAACGTTCGCGAGCACTGGTAGCTTCATCGATAAGTGCCTGCGTCTCCTCGTCATACTGAATTTCTGGTTCTGGTGATTCCTTCTCGTGTTCCTCCTCAGGTGCCGCCTCTTCCTCTCCATCAGGAATCTCTCCCTCCTTCTCGTGATCCAAGTCGTCCGTAGGCTGATGCTCGTTTATCTCTCCTCTCTCCTTTGCCGCTTTGAATATACCTGCAATTACGTAACAAAATTGATAGTTTACAGATTGTAGAAAAAAAGATAGTGAGCTTAAATGTTATCTACCTTGTTCCAACATCAAGAAAGGCTTGATGTTTGCCCAAGCGTTATCCGTAAACTCTTGTAGAGTGACTTCCTTCTTATCACCAAGAAAATACAGCGCTTCTTCCTCTGACACGGCACCGTCCCTATTCTTATCAAATGTAGCTCTGGTTTGCAGTTCCACTAGCGTTACTGTACCACTGGAGTCTGAATCCAGTATTTTGAAATAATCTTCCACTTCAGAAACGCTCAAGTCCTCGTCTTCTTCTTCCTCCTCCCCAACAGCTTCTTCAGTTGCCGGTTGTTCTGTTTCAACGGGTTTGTACTTCTCAAGCGCTATGCTCTCCAGTTCCTCTGCTTGTTTCTTCAACAGCTCTTTTTCCTTCTTGATCAACTCCGCTTCCGTGTAATCCGTTCTCAGCTTGGCCAAACGTGACTGGTGCTCCGTTTTGATGGTCTTACCTCTAGCCACTAGCTCTACACGCAACTTGTTACCCTCTCGTGCTAATTGCTCCACTTTTTGTTGCACCAAACGGGCCTCCCGGCCCAACTCGTTGCAGTTGTTGGTGCACTCCACTCTGGATGCGTACTCATCACTTGTGTCGCAGCAGTCGCACACGCCGTCGTTCACCCACGATGACGGTATGTAGGCAGGCTTGTGACCGGCGTTGTCGCAGTAAAAGACACCGTTGGCGCACGCCGCTGTTCCAGGCTCATCACTGCCGTCTCCACAGTCGCAATAGTCATCATTCACCCGGGTGAACGATATCAGCCGACTGCCGTCCAGGCACTCGAAATCGCGGTCCGGCCGATACAACGAATTCTTCGCCACCGGTATACCGCGTATCTGCAACACTCCCGAGCCGGCTACGTGGCCCGGCGTGTACGTGGCCAGGAGCAGGCTCATCGATGCCGCGAGCGCCAGAAATCGCGACGCCCGATGACCATCCATTCTCTGGCTCACGAGTCGGAAGTCTTCGCAGATTCACGTCAATTCACCTGGACTCACCCTCGTTAGATTCACGGTTCACGGATGTTACAGGAGGAACCGTTCTTTTGAGGTTCGAGTACGAATGCGACACGACTGCCACTGATCACACGGCACACTCAGCAATCATGATGTAAAGCTGGAAACACAATAGGCACAGGCAATAGGCACAGGCAACAGGGAATAACGAGCCGTCCAATCAGAGCTCTGAGATATAATATCGAACTTATCCCCTGTCACGTCCGTAATAGCCTGTGTTACGTCTCGAGGGGGCACCGGCCGGCTTCCGGTATCGGCGCTACCCTGAGGCTATGGTGGGATGCTACTTCGCGTTTCGAGCGATAAAATTTCCGCGATGAGACTTGTCCAGCCCACCGATTGGCTACAGTCGGACGCTAGATATCGCGACTATGGTTGGTTCCGTTTCGATCCACGGGCTTTCTCCCGTCTCCTCTAATAGCGTATTTCACTGAATGCACTGGTGCGCACTCAGTGCACATTCAGGCTGTTGTACACTATTCTAATCTAAATATAAAAGTGAGATATTTCAATTGATAAAATGCCCAAAATTTATTTTATCAATAGCACAATAAAATGTAT
>NW_017295795.1:260713-261136 GCF_001594075.2 Trachymyrmex cornetzi
AAGTGCGCATTGGCACTGCCAATCGAACACGCTCTTGACACTGAGTGCAACCTCAATCGAAAACGCTATAAATATAAAAGTGAGATATTTCAATTGATAAAATGCCCAAAATTTATTTTATCAATAGCACAATGAAATGTATCGAATATTTCACGGTTTAATTCGTTTGTATATTTTTATTAAACGTATATCTTTACGTCGATTTTTGTATAACGGCGTTGAAGTGCACTGAGTGCGCACTACGCGAGTGTCGTGCGATCAAATGAACACGTGACACTAGCCAAGTGCGCATTGGCACTGCCAATCAAACACGCTCTTGACACTGAGTGCAGCCAGTGCACCCCAATCGAAAACGCTATAAATAATGCGTCGGGGCAATCAGGACAACTCGCGACAGCATGCACCGTGACAGTCAGTACCGAA
>NW_017295795.1:261958-266983 GCF_001594075.2 Trachymyrmex cornetzi
TTAGAGTTAGAGTTATGTTTCGCGCGAAGCGTTTGGGAACGGCACGGTGATTGGTCAGGCGAGATCGCGGAGACGGACTTGGCGTGTCCGTTCTATGTCGCGCGCGGATACATTCTGCCGTCTCTCTAAGTTTCCTCCATGGGCGTTCCTAAAGCCCTCTTCCATTGACCGTGCCGTTGGTGGGTGTGGGAGAAGCGTCAGGTGCGTTCTTCTCTGGTGCACATGTTTACTAGTCGGACTATACTTAAGTCTGTTCGGAAAGAAATTTTCAAGCTATTACGGACGTGACACCTCCCCCCCTTAAAATAAAATGTTGGACGATGTTCGATATTTTAACAATTATCCGATCTAAAGGAACTTGGTTAGCTCATGTTGTTCTTAATCTACTGCGAGTGACGCGACACTTAACTTATCGCAAAATTAGAAGTTTATTTGTTTAAGGCTTAACTATTTATTTTAACGGTTGCCACTTATTCGTTTTCTTTATTTCCTAACATTGCGCGGAGTTCTTTATACTGCACGGGGCTTTCATTCACACTTTCACTGGGTGTTGGCGCGGTGGGGGTGGGGAGTTGGGCTTCTGTCGTAGAATGGGGTTTAGTGGTGGTGGGGAGGAGGGCCTCCCGGTCCTTTTGTCTTCCAGGGGTGTCCTTTTCGCGGGGCTCCGCTAGGTGAAGCAACAGTTGCGTGACAGAGCTCCAAATGGCCCCGAGCAGATGTAGGCTCCAGCCGTACACTGAGTGAAGCGCGTAGCCGTGGATTATGGTGTCCACGATTAATTTTATTAGCTTGATGATGATGAAAATTGCCAGGACTCCTGCGCTTGCGGACCCGAACGTAATAAACCCCTGCCAAAGGCGTCCTCCCGCGCTTTCGGCGATTTTTTCCAGGGATTTCTCGTCGAAGAGATTTGTCATCGAGATGCTTCCGGACGGTATGTTGTGGCCCATTGCTCCTCGCGCCAGGGTATTCAACATTTGTGGTTTTTCAACCGGAAACATGATATAGTTACGGAGCCTGCTTAGATCTTCGTCTGAGTAGATCCCGCTGGTAGCGAGCGCTGCTGGCGCGACATATCTCCACGTGGGCCGTGTCAGTGGCTGGATCGTGGGTGGGGGTAGCGATTCTACCGGACGCGGCATAAATCGAAACCAAGTCCCATGTATTTTATACATATTCGGCAGGAGTTCGCTGCAGTCCTTGTGTGTTCCTGTCCGCGTTAATATTCTTGATCCGGGTAAAAGAAAGGCTGTTTTATTTCCATATGTCACAGGTAATTCGGCGAAGCATCCTTCCGTATGTCGAACCTTGCATTCCACTGGGACGCACTTGATGAGATGTATAGCTTCTCCAGCCACCACCGCCGTGTATCCGGGGGATTTCATTATACGGTGTGCCATTTCGTCTGGTGCGATGCTGGATAGCGTAAGCGCGTTCTGGAGTATTTGTTTTTCCAAGGCGCATTTTTGCTCTGTTATGTCTCGGTATAGGCGCGTTAATTGCGTCCTTATATGTTTCTCTACGTAGACGAACTTAGAGTTCACGTAGGCGAAAATGTCTAAGTTATTCACAGAGATTCTCGATCGCACCCTAAATCCTCGGTCTTGTTGCGTTTCTAAAATAAAAAGTTTCGGATGCTCCGTCTGTATTAGTGTGTAGCCACAGAGGCTGGTTCTGCCCGTTTGCGTAAGTGCAAACGTGGTTTCCCTCGTAATGACCGTATAAATGGTGGGTGTCGTTTGATTGGCTTTGGGAGTTAATTTACTTGCTTGTCCTTCATACAGCACATCGTAATGACTGAAGTGGCAGCTATCGGGCGGTACCGTCGACCAAAAGGTTTCGCCTCCGTCGGTGTCGAGGCACTCTCCTGCCGTGACCTTGCAGTGCAGGCCGGAAGGTAGGATGATCTCGTGCGAATTGCGGCGAATTGGGGCCTCGAAGTCTCGCAGCGTGACCTTGATCGTTGCCTGTACGACGACACTGTCCCATGTGCCGTACGGGTCGCTGTACTGAGTACCACTGCAACGTCCATCTACGGATGTGTATCCGGCGAGGGTAACGCTCCTGGTAGAGGAACTATTCGGTTTTATTCCGGAGATGTAACCGTCTCTTCCTCCTAAGTCAATTGTGCCGGTTTCGTGAATTCTCCGGCAATTGCTGGCCGCTGTCTCCTGCAAGTATACTCGCCTCCCGCCATGCACTATCGATATGTGAGAGTGCATCCCGCAGTAATATATTATGCGGTCGATCTCGATTTTGCATTGGATTACCCTGGTTTTGTCGAAGTCCGAGAGCTGGAGTAGCTGGACGTGAACGTTCTCGGTGATGGGCTCGACGTCCTCCGAGTCGCAGTCCCCTATATCTAGCAGGGACAAGGACGTAATATTGAGACCGTGCCCTCCGCAATCGTAGCCTACCAGCCCTCTTGCTGGTAGAGTGAGGAACCCGGCGATGATACCGATAATAATTGTCCGTTGATCCATCCTTGGAAGCGTCGGCTGCCAGACTAACGCGCCGGTGGTCGTCTTTGCGTTAGTTTCTCCTACTGGGTCCAGGGTGGGGGGCGTTTTCATCAGGGAGGTACGCTCCGCGCTCTCCGATGTAGCGTAATTTTTTCAGTTTGTCGCTATGTACTACGCGAGTCCTATTACTACTTATCGCTATCTTAACATTATTATTCCTTAAAATCTCTAGTATTTCATGCGGTCCGGTGTATTGGTCGGCGAGTTTCCCTTTTACGGGTTCTTTTAATAGGTATACTTGGTCGCCGCGTTGGAATGTTCGGGGGTTACATTTTTTGTCGTAGTAGACCTTCGCTTTTTGCTTCGCTCGACAGAGATTTTCCCTGGCTATTTCTTGTGAGTCTCTGAGTCGGTCGAACAATGAAGTTATATAATCTGCGTACGTTTCGTTCATGTCACTCGGTAAAATAGGATCGCTAGTTGGAATTCTGGCGGTTTTGCCGAAGACCAACTCGTGCGGTGTGAATCTCGTGCTCTCGTGCACGCTTGTATTATAAGAAAATGTTGCTAACTTCAATTGTTCGTCCCACTCTCGGTCTCGATCGACGTATTGCTTGAGATATTCCCAAAGCACGTGATGGCTTCTCTCGATCGAGCCGTTCGACTGCGGGTGATAAGCGGTTGTTTTATATTGCGATATTCGAAATTTTCTAGCAACGGCGCGCATAAGGGCACTCAGAAAGTTAGTACCCTGATCGGTGAGAAGCGCTTTAGGAGCGCCGTAGATACAAACAAACTCGTTTATAAATGCGTTGGCTATGTCGATAGCGGTCGCTTGCCTGAGCGGTATCGCGAGGGAATATTTAGTTAGGAGATCCTGTATAGTTAAGATGTACACGCTGCCGGCTCGGGTTTCGGGCAATGGCCCCATAATGTCCATTGATATTTTTTCGAACGCGGCGGCCGGAGTGTCGGTTAAGACCATCGGCTGGCGGGTCTTCACGCGTACGAGCTTTTTCAATTGGCAGTTCCTACAGTTTTGAATGTACATTTGTATATCGGTTTTCATGTTCGGCCATTGATAGCGATTTTTTATGCGCCAATAAGTTTTCGTAATGCCTTTGTGGCCACCCGTCGCGGAATCATGGTATTCTTTCAATATTCGCAGTCGGTCGCTGACTGGGGGAGTTGAAATCTTATTGGTGCATATTGATATCCGAGCGCCGTGGTCGCTAAA
Source organism: Trachymyrmex cornetzi (assembly GCF_001594075.2). Taxonomy (NCBI): domain Eukaryota; kingdom Metazoa; phylum Arthropoda; class Insecta; order Hymenoptera; family Formicidae; genus Trachymyrmex; species Trachymyrmex cornetzi. Next base: position 265,658 of record NW_017295795.1, read on the forward strand.
CGTATCATCTAGGATGTCTCTGATTTTTCCCCACGATACCCTATCTATATCGCCCTTACATAACGAAATTGACTCTAATCTGAGTTCATCGATTACACTCAGCAACGCAGCAATCGCTTCGATTACACTTTGTCGCCCTATTATCTCGGATACGCGCTCTTTGATTATCAAGGCAATTATGTAACGGTTTTTATCGCTAATTAGTTTGGCGCGCCCGAGAGTGGCGTTCTCAATTCGCGGGAGTCGTCTCAATTCCGCGAGCATGCGCGCTCCCTCGTCGCAAGGGTCGCCCGTCTGCGTGGTAAAAATGACAAGGTTGTCTTTGCGCATAGTGAAATTATCACGTATTTCCCGTACTTTGAAACGTTGGTACGGAGCGTAGGGAGTGTCAGGTAGCGGAAAGTCGCTGTCTTCGCTGCTGTCGTCTAGCTCCGTATTGTCCTCGTCTATGATTTCGTCGTCTGTAAGGGAGACTGTGTCTTCTGGAATGTTATAGCTTCGTTTAGGCGGAATGGATTTTGCAGGCAGGGTCGGAGCAGGTATCGGGTTTAGGCTTTCGTTCGATGTAAGGGGAAACAGAAATTTATGACTGTTAGTTTTTTCGACGGATTCCTCTGTCGCTTTTTCGACAGGGTTTCTCGACAACGCGTCGGCGTTTAAATTTATTTTTCCAGCTTTATAAACGATTCTGTATTCGTACTCAGCGAGTTTAAGCCTCCAACGAACGAATCTGGATGTAGGGTCCTTTACTGATTCTAGCCACACTAACGGTTTGTGATCTGCTACTAAATTAAATTTTTGGCCGTACAGGTATGGTCGAAAATAGTTTACGCTGTATACTATCGCAAGGAGTTCCTTTTCGATTGTCGAATAGTTTTGTTCGGCGGCGTTTAAAAGGCGCGACGCGTATGCGATAGGTCTGTCTTTTCCTACCTCGCCCTGGCTAAGAATGCCTCCGATAGCATGTTGTGATGCGTCGGTGGTCACTATAAATGGTAACGTGAAATCTGGGTGTTGAAGCAGTGGTTTTGAACATAGCAAATTTTTTAATTGGATGAACGCTTGTTCGTGCGCGTCGGACCATTGAAATTCCGTATCCTTTTTGAGTAAGTTAGTTAACGGGCGAGCTATTTTAGAAAAGTCTGGTAGGAAACGTCTGTAATATCCGGCCAGGCCTAAAAACTGTTTTATTGCTTTTGTGCAGCGAGGCCTTGGAAAACTCTCGACTGCCTGTATTTTTTCTCGACGCCGTCCTCGCCAATTATGTGCCCAAGATACGTTACTTCTTTGCGCAGGAACTCGCATTTATCCCGTTGGAGTTTCAGG
>NW_017295795.1:268103-273502 GCF_001594075.2 Trachymyrmex cornetzi
GGGGTCTTGTCCCTACTCTTAATATCTTTTACTGTAGTTTTGTAACATTTTGTTGAACATTGCTTCAAAGTGAACAAAAATGAGTTTCAGCTTTAACACTGAAAATCTTGGCGTATTCTTTTGAACTTGCACTATTCAGTGCAACCCATGGAACTCGTCCAGTGTTGGTGTGAACTGAGTGCGCACTGGTGCGCACTAAATTTTGCCAATCGAAAACGCTATTAGATTGAAAGGCACAGAGATATGCTCTATGCAATCCCTAAATAAATAAAAATGCATTCAGGATCGAAAAGGCATATAGAAATTTGCTTTATGCAATTCCTATAAACAAATAAAATGCATTCAGGATTGAAAAGGATTTTATTTTAACATTCATGAATCCGTTATTTCTGAAAATCTGAATCCATTTTAAAATCCATTTCAATCCATTCTCGTTTGCTGTCCTGACGAAAATAAAAAACTTTATAAAGCGTTGACAATCGTTCAATGACGATTTTTTGAGAATTTTTACGCTTTCAAACTTTATAAGAACGCTTACAGAACATCAATGGGTTTAAACACTTTCAGAACGCTTATAAAATACAGTACATATCGTTTCATGAAAGTTCTGTAATGTTAAAGCAACGCTTTTCAGAGGACGCTCAGTAAACGCTGATACACCTTCGTCCAGAGAGTTCATTGTCAGACTTTTCAAACATTTATCAAACGCTTTTCTCAACTCCATAACACAAGCGTTTTTCCTCCGTTTAACAAACATTCTTCTACATATCCAATTTTCAAGCAGTGCACAACATCGCTACCAGAGGGACACAATGAAATTCAATTTCTCGCATTTAAAAACCATATCAAACAGGATAAAAGGCGCGGTATGATGAGGCTTCTCAATGAAAAATTTTGTATCTTTTTTTTGATAAAATGTCTGCGTTCAGTAGGCTCAACACTTGAACTAAACGTTTATGTAAATGTCAAACAAACATTCATGAAACTTCTTATTTTCAGAGAATGTCTTCCAACCGCTGCAGCGTTGCAATTTCCGTTTTACGAACATTCTACTGGCCGTTTCTAAATTCTTAACAAATTTCTGCAAACGCTTTATATAAACGTTAAACGAACATTCATGAAACTTCTCATTTTCGTCAGGGTGGGTAAGGGGGTGATCCCGATTGACCACGGCTCGATTGGACACCAATTACAGCGACCGGTGCTTAGGAGCTTTGTAGTCTCAAGCGCTGTGAGTGGCTCGTGTCCAATTGAGCCGTGTTCAACTGAGTGCCACCCATCAAATAGAAAACATCCAATGGTGTCTCGTCGATGACATAGATAAAAATAATACATAAAGAAAATAATATAATAAATTTATGAGTTATACAGTACTGTTATATTAATTAAGACGGACAGAGCTTCTGTATACTCGACAAATATATTTAATAGTTCTTCTGATAATACAAACGTATAATATTCGGGCAGACGCAATTTTAATGTATTAAGCGGAAAAAGGAAGACAGTTGACAACTTAAAATAAAAAACGCTTGATCATATCGAAATAATGAATCTCGATTCTCGCATTAAGATCTATGACATTCAACCAATAACGATTACTACCTTAAATATTATATCTCAGAGCTCTGATTGGACGGCTCGTTATTCCCTGTTGCCTGTGTCTATTGCCTGTGTCTATTGTGTTTCCAGCTTAACACTCTCTCTTAATCGTTAATTATTCACATTTAAAAAAATTACAAACGAAATGAATTTTATAACTGGATACAACGTTAGAGAATCAATATATGATAAAATGCTATTAACATCATTCTTCTCGATACAACGTTTAAAGAGAATCAATATATGATAAAATGCTATTAACATCATTCTTTCACAAGCAAATCTCTGAATTTTCCAAACTTGATATTGCCCAAAGGTTTTGTAAAAATGTCAGCTATTTGCTCGTCAGTTGGACAATAATGCAGATTTAGGACTCCTTCTTGATATTTTTCATTTAAAAAATGCAGATATCTTACATCTATATGTTTACTTCGCTTGTTACCTGTACCATTTTTAATTATCTGTAAGGTACTTTGATTGTCAATAAAAAGTGTTGCTTTAACTAAGTTTCCCGTTAATTCCTCTAATAGCATTTTTAAATATATTAATTCTTTTACACAATCTGCCGCCGCAATGAATTCTGCTTCGGTACTTGACAAAGCAACTATAGGTTGTCTTTTTGAACTCCAACTTACAGGACCGTTTGAATAGAAAATGATATATTCTGTTGTACTTTTTTGCGTTTCTATGTCACCCGCATAGTCTGAATCTACATAACAAAATAATTCTTCAAAATGACTATCTAAATTTTCCTTTTTTTCAAATGGAATGCCATGATTTAGCGTTCCTTTGACATATCGCAAAATATGTTTTACGTTCACAATATCTGCCTGAGAGAAGTTACTTAAAAATCTACCACGTATCCGCTAGCGTAAGATAGATCCGGACGTGTCTTACTGGCTAGATACAATACTACACATTCTCGATAAGGAAAACGCGACAACGTCTTATAGTATTTTCTTCTTCGTTAACATCTTCCTTTGATATTTTCATTGGCACCAACGGCAGCTTGAAATATTTCGCTGACTTCATGTCAAAATTAACTAACATCGTTTTAGCGTACTCCGTTTGCTTCATCTTGACCTTATTTTTACTCCATTTTAACTGTATGCCTAGAAATGACTCCGGATTAATATATATATCTAGTTAGTATAAATTTGTTACCTATGCTAGAAATCAGGTCATCCACTTCTGATCTGCTTGTCCCGATCACAAGTCCATCGTCCACATAAAAAGCTAATACTACAGAATGACTTTTGTTTACAAATATGCATGGTTCTGTCCTGACAGCAAACAATCCAGTGGTTTTAAGAACATCTGTCAAACACTGATTCCATCTCAGTGGTGCTTGTTTGAGGTCATACAAAGCCTTTTTTAATTTGCAGATCTTTCCGGATTTATTGTCATAACCTTCTGAAACTTCCATGTATATTTCTTCTTTTTCTTTTAAACTTCCGTACAAAAAAGCTGTTTTTACATCAAACTTTTCCACGTATTGTATTTTCTGAACTGCCAAGCCAAGTAATAATCTTAATGAATTCATGTTGACTACTGGACTAAAAGTCTATAATCCAGTCCTTGTTTTTGCTCGCAGCCTCTTACCACAATTCGAGCCTTATATCGACCGTTTTCCTTTATTTTGAAAATCCATTTGTTAGTCAATACTCATCTGATTCCGGCTTCTGTTCTTGGAACTAATGTCCAAACTTTATTTCTTTTTAATGATTTATTTTCCTCTTCAATTGCCTCTTTCCATTTGTCCTTTTCTTCTCCTTCAGTTGCTTCTTTACATGTGAGAAACACATATACATATAATAATCAAGTAATTTTCTTGGTAAAGTCTTTTCTCTTTTTGGTCTTCCTTCCTCCTTTCTTCTTTCTTGTCCTTGTTTTTCTTCTTCTTGTCTTCTTTCTTTCTCCTTTCTTCTTTCTTGTTCTTGTTCAAATCTCCCTTCTTCTTCAGTTTCTTCAGTTTCTCGTGGCAATCCTCTAATAGACTCTTCCGTTGATTCTCCTCTTATATTTTCAATGTCTTCCTCATTTTCTTCTCTATTTTCATCTTCCACATCTTCCAATCTTATTTTGATTTTTGCTTTAGTGTTTTTGTCTTTTTTCTTACATGGAATCTCTTCTTCTGCTTTCTTGAATATGACATCTCGTGAAACTATCAGTTTCCTTTCAGTTTGATTGAATAATCGATATCCGTTTGGTGCATAACCGACAAACATATATTTCTTGCTTCTGTCATCTAACTTTTTAACTTGACCCAGTATTTTTGCAAATACATCACAATCGAATATCTGTAAATTGTTTAAATTTGGTTTTGCATGAGTCCAAAATTCGGCTGGTGTGATTCTCGTCGTTGTTATTGGACTTCTGTTCAATAGATATACTACTGTACGAGCAGCTTCGTCCCAGAGTTTTACTAAATCTGCCATCCGCTAATAAAGCTCGCGTCTTTTCCATAATTGTCCGATTTAATCGTTCCGCTTTACCATTTAATTGTGGGGTATAAGTTGTTGTATAATATAACACAATGCCTTTTTCTTTACACCAGTCTGTTAGATCTCTACTTATAGCGTTTTCGGCCCGATCGGGTTTGCACCAACCTGGGTTGGATTAATCTTTCCTATTGGTTGATGTCACACGCTCTACCAATAGGGAAGCGCAAAACGTCATTAATCCAACCCAGGTTGGTGCAAACCCGGTCGGGCCGAAAACGCTATTAGATACTCTCTTCCGTTCAGTGTTGCCAGATTCTGGCGAAGCAGTTTCCCTATTGGGACATGAAAATTTCCCTAGTTTTCCCTAGTTTTCCATTTAATTCATAAAATTCTTGTTTTTTCCAAATTTTCCACTAATTTCCCAAATTTCTCTTAAATTCACAAAATTTTTGTTTCTTTACAAATTTTATTCAAATAAAATCATGAATTATTTTTTATTAATGTATTACAATTTGGAATTATAATAAATATGAAACAGAACACACATATAAAGGAAAATATATAATAAGTACTATAAATTAATGAATAATATATTTTTATTGTACATTTATTAGATTTAAAAAAAACAAATAATCATTTTCTATGATTTTAACATAAATCTAATACTAATAAATCTAATAATGTATAAGGATAAACTGGATAGAGACTCTATAACAAAGTTAAGCTACATGCACTTTTATTAAACCAAGAGTAAAAAAAGCAAGAACTTACCAGGAAGAGCAACGATTAAGAGCACGGTTACAATCAGTTACATTTTTCAAAAATATGATGTAACACCTGAACCGAAATAAAAACATGTCCGACCTGAGCGCCATACGCCGATATGCCCCAAGCCCAAGTCAATCAGCGCGATTCGGACACGTGGTGAGTTGTCACCTACTTATCGACCGAAACCGAGCATTAAGGTGCCTTTTCACACTGACGCTCGACGCTCATTTTCAGCGTCAAAACAGGTCATATGATCAAAATTGACGAATACCAAGCGTCAATTTTGATCACGTGACCTGTTTTGACGCTGAAAATGAGCGTCTAGCGTCAGCGTGAAATCGCACCTTAAAACAAAATTTTCATTTACTGTTAAAAATCCCTAAATTTTAACTTATTTTCACAAAAAATCCCTTTTTCCCTATTTCATTTTTTTTCTTGTAATTCTCCCTAGGTTTAGGGAAATTCCCTAGCATCTGGCAACACTGCTTCCGTTGCCACTTCTTAGGGTGGAGTCCCATGAAGCGTGTTTGCCGCGTATCGCGTAACCGCGTAACCAATCAATAATCAGTAAAACGCGAAACCACAACA
>NW_017295795.1:273704-297155 GCF_001594075.2 Trachymyrmex cornetzi
TGCGTTATGCAAGAGTCTGTGCTCCCCGCTTTACTTTTGATACTGGAAGTTGCCATTTTGCTTCTACTGTATTTATGTATTGTTTCATTTTTTCAGCCACTTCATATTTCCTTTCCAGTAAATATATACAGCAAAATGTATATAGTCGTCCAAGAAAGTACACAAACGTATAATATTCGGGCAGACGCAATTTTAATGTATTAAGCGAGAAAAGGAAGACAGTTGACAACTTAAAATAAAAAACGCTTGATCATATCGAAATAATGAATCTCGATTCTCGCATTAAGATCTATGACATTCAACCAATAACGATTACTACCTTAACAAGTACAAATAAAAAACCTCTAAATAATATAAAAATATTCATTAATAAAGATAAACATTTTAAACGTTATACATTATATATACAACTTATATATTTATTTTGTAACATTTATTCACCGTAGTTATCATTTCACTTTTTTTGCATGAATCTTCCATTATTATATGCATTTGAATTGCTCAAGATGGCTGAGTTTAGTCATGCTCTCTCATTGGCCAGCAAAAATGCCTGCGCAATGGTACTTTGTTACTTCCATTATGGACAGAAAGTTCAAGAGGAGGTGGGAGAAAGAGGGAGATAACTAAGGAATCATTCAATTCAATCTGCGCACAAAGCCGAGATAAAATCGAGGAAATCGTCGCGAGAGTGATGCGTTGAAATCGACCAACTTCCGTTATCATAATGATGCGCAGACGAATGAGACGAATCGCTTGCTATGTTCCGCGCATCATGGCGACGCTCAGCTGGTACTGCTGGTAGTGAGTAGTGAGTCTGCTGCTGCTGATCGGTGATCAGTGAGGGGTATCAAGGGGTATGTGACGGCTGCGCTTGGACGACTATTGCGACGGCATTGTTACACCTCGATCACGTTTGCCGAGCGTCATACGTGGTGCTGCTTCTCGCTACAAGTCATCGGTGGTTGTTGTCGCGCCGTGACGAGCGGCGATACAGGTGAAATGGCAAGGAGCACGGTCATCGAATGTGCGTCAAAAGTCGCTGTCGCGCTGTCGCCGTCGTCACCGTGTCTGCACGGAAGCCTGTAATCGCTCGCGCGGAACGAGAGAGCGGGATCGCGATCTGGAGTAGACGTGCGAATGCGACGTGTGAGCGACCTGCAAAGCTGACAGCTTGCCGCCAGTGAGAGAGAAAGAGAGAGACAGAGAAAGAGAGAAAGAGAGAGAACCATGGGCAACTGCTTGAAACGCGCCACCGGCAACCAACAGGACAATACCACCCTCCTGAGCAATAATCCCGAACCCAATGTGTCCACGAGCGGATCTTCGCAAGAGGGCCTTGGACCACCGATCCCCTACAACGTAATTCACGTACATCGCCGTTACTGTCTTATTGTTGTTGCTGTCTCATCACCCTTGTTGTCCGTTTTATCTTACCCGAAATATTTTATAATCTTTGAGTGTGTTTGAGAAGATGCTATTAGCATTCTTTGTAGCATTCTATTTTTATTCTTTATTAAACATAAAATAAAGGTAGAATGATACAAGTAGTGTATAATAACATTGTCTCCTTGAATATATCTTTTCTCTGACCTGTCTGTGATATTCTTCCTTTGTTTGTCATTTCTTCTTTATTTGAATATATATAAGGTGGTATTCATAGTCCATACTTATTTTAAAACTGTCTTAAGTAATGTCTTAAGACGCTAATGCAGCCCTATAAACCAGTATTCATAGTTGGTTCTTATTTTAAGACCGTCTGAAATAATATCTTAAGATGTTAATGCAGATGTCTGGCCAGTGTTCATACCATATCAAAGACTGTCTTAAGTACAGTCTTAACATGTTATGAACCAGTCAGAAGAGCCGTGTGTATTAGCATGTTAAGATATTACTTAAGATGATCTTAAAATAAGAACCAACTATGAATACTTGGCTGCATTCAGCAGAGAAAGCAGCTTTGTAACTGTTGTAAAATTCTTCAATATGATTGGTCTTGCCCTTAGTTTCTCATTGGATCTAAATGTATAAACCAATCATATTCAAGAATTTTACAACAGTTGCAAAGCTGCTTTTTCTGCTGAACGCAGCAGAATTGATTGGCTTATGACATCTTAAGACTGTACTTAAGACAGTCTCAAATATAAGAATGAATTACGAATATCAGCCAAATAGACCTGATTTTAAATATAGAGACTATAACTAATGAAGTGACTTACATTGGATTAGTGTACACTGAATGCTGCTGTATATAAAGTGGCATAAACACTCCTACTCAACTTTGACAATGAAATAGTATATGTATATTCTGTTAAATAACTTCTGTACTTTTACAAGTTCTAAGGATCTACAAATAATATGTGGAAAAATGTTGTGGTTGAATATTAATGAATTTTTTAATATTCTACAGCAAGCAGCTTATTATCCGTCGATCGCTACGAGGGAACGTCACTTACAATCTACCAACTTGAATATTGGTCGCGGGATCGGAGTCAATTTGGTACAGAGTACTGGCTCTGCCGGTTTGAGCGAAGAGGAACAACAAGTGAGAATTGCAAAACGTATAGGACTGATACAGCATTTGCCGATGCGAGAGTATGACGGTGTTAAGAAGGGCGAGTGCGTGATATGCATGATGGAGCTGCAGACCGGCGAAGAAGTGCGCTATTTACCCTGCATGCACACCTACCACGCGATCTGCATCGACGACTGGTTGCTGCGCTCGCTGACATGTCCGTCATGTATGGAGCCGGTGGACGCGGCGCTAATTAGCTCATATCATCCGACTACTTAATACACGAATGACAGGAATTTTCATCGGTTTAGCCGAACGGCGAATCGCGATTAAATTATCAGGCTAAACGCGAAGCGCAACTGAAGTGGGAGCGAGAAAAATAGAGAGTCGCTACTTTTGCTATAGAACGTATAAAGGCTTCTGGATAGTAGAGAGATCACGTGTTAATGATCCGATTGTATTTCGCCGTTATACACGATATATACATGCGCGCGCGCTGTTTAATATAATAATCTCTACCACAAAGAACACACCTTCTCTATAAATCCGCAAATATTTTGTTTTTTTTTAGATCATTTCCTATGAGGAGAACGAGACTTGATTTTAATTAGATCCTAGTAAACACATCACGGTCCCAAAATCCTTTTTCGTAGTGAGTTTTAATTGTTTGTACATTGATTTTTCAATTAAAAATAGAAGATGAAGAGACGGCCCAATGTAAAAGTGCAATAAAACGTTGAGTAAGCCTCATGTGCACCAATAGGTATAGTCGAAACAATAAGTATATATATATATATATATATAATATATATATGTATGCGTAGTAACGAGATCATAAGTACGACACGTGCGGAAATTATTATGTCGTTTGTATATCTCGGGCGGCTTTGTGTAACAATTCTCATGTAAGTTCTTGTGCGAATGTTTTGACGAGCCGACGCAAATTGTGTTTTCCTTCTCTGCTCTTGCATAATTGTTTTTAATCGCCCCCTTGAATCCGAACATAACGTACCTATTCTCGAGTAAAGTAAATTAGTGGATAATTTTAATTTTAAGCTTACGAGATAGGATTTGTTTTAGTATGCAGCTTACACGTGCAGTAAACACGTGCAGAGACTGGCGGTTTTCTTCTCGTTTAAAACTTTGGGACTTACGCGGACGACAGTCTGTTATATTTTCGTGACAAAAGGAAGACTGTCTCTTACTAATGGTACTCGCAATGTTTTAATTTTTCTTGATGCCTCGCGCATATGTCGTTACGTAAATCGCTTGAATCGCTTCTGCCGCGACGAACATTGAACATTTTTCATTTAGATAACGTGTACAGAGAGAATGTTTCATTGTATGCTACGAACGATTAACGGTTTATTATACCTACAGATAGTACGGGAACATGTATAGCAACGAATAAAAAAGCAAACAAAACAGTAAATTAAGAAGAAAGAGAGAGAAATATAAAACGCGATAAATGATCCACACTGTTGAACACTACATGCTAAATAATGGGCTACGTAACTTAGATTTTGTTGTTAATTTAGTGAAGCTTGTTGAACTAATTCTTGCTGCAGTTACAGTAAAGCAGTGGACATTTACCGTTCTGTTAAAAACTTTACGGAGATATTTACAGTCTCGCGTAGTTTCGTACGTCGATGTACAATATGCGATAAATAGTTTTACTTGAAGCAAAATAATATTTTGAATCGAAGAGAGAAAAAGAGGGAAAGAATGCAATTAAATATTTAATTTATGAAAAGAAGGGGAAAAAACTTAACATACGATACCACTAAGTTTTCATTTTAAATGGGAAAATGATGCTGTGAAATAGTGATTTATTGACGAAGTACAGAGGTATATAAATAATGATTTAATACACAAATATAAATATTTAGTAAGAAATTTTTTGTGTTTCTGGAAGCTGTCCATCTCGACACAAAATTCCTCGATCACGCTCTGATCGAATGTTTAAATTAGAGCTATATTTGCAAATTCTAAATAGAGAATAGTGTAAATTTTATAAAAAAAAAAAAATAAGCCAAGAAAGGCTAACGTTATAAACTTAATTCTATATATGGATCTTTCTAAAGTAAAAAAAGAAAGAGAAACAAAAAGGAGATCCGGACGGTTTGTCCCGGTGAGATAAGCGCGTTACATCGCTCTAATCAATGTATCGAACATTATTTGCGCGATTAACCCTTTGTGTTATAACGATATTCTAAGAATTTCATCTTCTTTCATTCAATTTTTAATTATTTTGATGAATTTCTTGACGTTAATACTGGTTTTTTATTTTCATAGAATCCCTAGAACATGAAGTGTTAAAAGAAGTACAACTATAAATTTGTATTTGTGTAATTAGTGTAATTATTATAACTAAAATAGTCTAAAGTTGTACTTAAAAAAAAAATGTATTTTCTACTACATCTATTATCAGTATCAAAATGATAATTTAGATACTCCCTTAGGGCGTTTTAAAATATTTTTCAGAATATTTTAAGATTTTTCCAATATACAATATATACGTCGTTTTTTTTTAATTATAAATTAATATTCTTTTAAAAAATATAGAAAAATCGATATTTTACTGTAAATCCAAATAAATAATTCGAATATCTTTTATAATACCGTTCTAGGGATTTTTTGGATCACTGAATCCTAATCAGAGATCAAAATTTTCAAATTTTAAAATCCAAAATAGCAGAATCGGTATAATGAACCAAAAACGAAGAAGCTCTTATTATTTTGAAACTTAGTCTCTAGGGGTATTTTGGTTGCTATATCTGAATCTGAAGTCATTATTAAAATCTTTTTTTATTAAACATTTATTTTTTTATATATATAAATAATAAAATATTAAATATTTTTTATTAAAAATTACATTAATTATTGGTCCGCGATATTGGATCGGCCATTTTGAATTTTAAAATTCTGACTTCTGATTCGTAATCAGTAACCTGAAAAATCCTCGGATAGAAAATTAAAAAAAAAACGGTTGTGACACAAAGAGTTAATCGTGGGACATCACGACAATCTGCCGGGCTACGTATTATAATCGTAAGTTTCGATAATGGCAATTGTATTTGATTTGCGTTTGGGAAAGATGATAATAAATATTTGATTGAAAAAAAGAAATATCTTCCAGCTGCAATCGAATCTGATCTTTCCACAAAAACATGGAATCTACGTTGCTGTAAAATTAAGATAACAACGATTCTAGCAAAACCGTACCTTAATCACAGGGGGAGATTGAATTAAACGACACCACAATTATAAAAGTAAAAATGTGAGAATTTTAGTGTATTACATTACTTACAGAAGGAAATCTTAATGTTTTGTGTGAATACGTAGCACGCCTGTATAGCGTTGTTAATGTCACTATTTACAGTTACGTTTTATCAGAAATCTCGAAACAACTGCGAATAATTGTCATGTTTTTTTTCTTCCGCTTAGATTTTAAATATTAGATTAAAAAGATTTAATTTTTTGTGCGTAATAGAGTACGAATAATACAAAATCAGAAGTATTCTCCATAACAAGAATACTTATTAACCGTGGATCAATACAAACAATATAATTAAACGGCTTCATCCACGTACACAAGCTGAGTTTTGTGCAGGATCATACAATAATCCATATTTATTATAATATATAAAACCAAACGTTTCGGTCTGTCATCAGACCATTTTCAACAGTATTATGTAGAATTGTTAAAAATTTCTCAATAATTTTGAATATTTACAGATCGAAATTATTCTCGTTGTCATTATACTTATCGCTGTCCAATAATTAAAATATAATTTTCGAAGTATCATATATAACATTCGTCAATTGCATAAAACCATGGAAAATATAGTATGTCCTATCTGTTTTCCATGGTTTTATGCAGTTGACGAATGTTATATATGATACTTCGAAAATTATATTTTAATTATTGGACAGCGATAAGTATAATGACAACGAGAATAATTTCGATCTGTAAATATTCAAAATTATTGAGAAATTTTTAACAATTCTACGTAATACTATTGAAAATGGTCTGATGACAGACCGAAACGTTTGGTTTTATATATTATAATAAATATGGATTATTGTATGATCCTGCACAAAACTCAGCTTGTGTACGTGGATGAAGCCGTTTAATTATTATATTATTCTCCATAACATTGACATTTGCAAATTATATTTTACGTTATTTCTCTTTGCTCTTAAATTAGGAATCTGAGACTACAAAATGTCTGTTTTTATTTAAGCTGTACGAGACCAGACCTGATGACAACATAATTTTCTATATGTTACATCTTTTCTACTTGCTGCATTATAATTTATGCGAGACTAATATAACAAGAATTTTCTCCTTTAATTTCCTTCAGAATTATTGGAAGATTATGTAACTTCGTCCAACACAAAATTTGGAACAAAGTCAGCTCTGATGTTTGTGAGATATGTACAGATTTCTCAGGTATTTTATGAAAATACAATAAAGTTACATTTACAAGTGTGACTGGAAATTGTACAAATAGCTCTCGAAGTATACATATAAATATTACACTAGTGGTATACATCAATATGTATGTTTTCAATGGTGTCAGAAATATAATTCATAGCACCATCCCTTACAGAAATTTAGTACTAGAAAGTAGTGATTGATTATTTGTCTTGAGTATTAAAAACACTCCTAGTTAGCAAAATAATAATTTGCTTACAAATTATTGGCAAGTTCAATCAAAATATTCGGCAAATTGACATCTTAAGCCTATATTTTGCTAATAAAATTTTCTGACTAATGTGATAGCAAAATTTAATCAGTAAGAACCAAGCAAAGCTTTGGTCAGTCTTGATTGATTCTTGCTATCAATTTGCTGTCAGATTGTCAACAAGTTTTGCACGATTTTGCCAACAATTTATTCTCATATTTTGTCAGTGGATTTTATTGTATATCTGCCACCAATTTGCTAATATCCATTGAATGTAACAGAATTTGCATCAAATTTAGTACTTTTTGTCAACAAAATTTGTTTTCAACAGACTTGGCTGACTGGAACTGTTTAGTGCTTTTAAAATAAGTAACTTCCAACATTAAATTGTCCAGTATTAAATTTCTGTAAGACACACAAATGAAGTTTCGTTTTGAGACTTAATCAACGCGAATTTCGTTCTTTTTTTTTGTACTCCGACTTGATCGCGGTTGAATAACTCTCAACACTCCGCTAATTCGTAAACAGACGGAAGTTCTTCCATCTTGTAATTCCAGCTACATTGAAAAATTTCGCTAAAGACTAATAAATAAGAAACGCATTCGTCTTCCTGAGTTTTTTGAGCATTAAAGACATCTGTCCTTGACATCGATGCTCGAAAAACTCAAGAAGACGAATCGGCGAGTCAGTCCGGCCGTTTCGCGTTTACGGGACGGTATGCGGCAATCTGTACACTACACATGATATTTTACAGATGGCAAAATTTAGTGTGAACGGAACTGTATAAATGGAAACATTCTCTGAGTCTAGATAGATATTCCAAGCTAAGATCGGAGAATACTTCCTTCCGTTCATACAATGTACACACTCAGTCGACTTGGTGGCGATTCAAATCTCTCCAAACATCTCCTTTATGTTACACGAGATTGTTACCCGTTCTCCACGTTACCTTCGTAAAAAGATTCGCATTTCTCGAGTAGACGAAGAACCGGAATAATATTATAAGGGAACAGATTCTTGGATACCAGCCGATCAATGGACAGCCGTAGTCTTATCAGTACAGTCATGGTGTTGTCTAGCTCACGGCCGCAGCACCTGACGAACTCAATCCAATTACGTTTAATGTACTTGAGAAATCGCAAAAGATACAGCAAAAAGCAAGTTTCGTTGCTGACAAGCAGATCCAGCAGAACGCCCGGGTCGTGCGACACGGCGCGGATGAATTGCACGAAGGTCAACGTAGGGCTGAGCATCTGGCCCAGATCATTCTGTGGTGGACCTCGATAGAATAAGCCCACGGCAACATCTAGACAGCAGACCATACCCTCTATGAGAAAATCATCCTGGTCATGAAACATCTGGACGACCCATTGCGACAGCGGCATCTCCGGATGGAAGGGCATCAACGCCTTTACGCACTGGTCCAACTGACGTAGTACCTCGCGAATACTCCTCTCTATTACCGCCATGTCTTCATCGAGATCCTGGACTTCAGAACCGAGAGACGAGTCGCTAGAGTCGCTGCGCGTCTCCCGTACTGTCACGGCAACGCTTTTCAGCACTAACAACACCATTTTCTGCAGCAGAGGACGATCACCCTCGCTGGTGCCACCGCCAAACCTGCCAGAACCGTGACGATACGGCAACGCGTCGAGCAGACGCCAATCCTTGACGGCACGCACGATCAGGTGCGCCAGGGAGCACGGCTCGTCCGGTAGTACGTCTTGTAGTGCTAGAGTACTACCGTAGCACAGTACCTCGTTGAAGAGTCTAAGCAAATGTCGCCAGATTACGCCTGGCACATTAGCATTTAATAACAGTACGAGATTATTCAACTGCGAGTAAAATGTCTTGGTGTCGATGACAGAAAGATTGGCTTTAACCGAAATAATGGTCTCCCACAAATGTAGAAACGTGATGACAACGGACGCGTGTTGCGGCGTGTACGCCCCAAGAATGTCATTGAACTTGGACACAAGAATGGTCCACTTAGACTCGAGCGCCTTCACGCACATTGCTTTGATCGTCGTACTGTCAAAGTCGGTGATGACGAAGGTATTGCAACCGGGTGGTGGCAAATATGTGTCTCCATCCTCTGGATGTATACTACAGTCTTTATGTTCGACCACTCTCTTGACCACATCTAGGGTAAACAACATCTGGTTGGGCGAGTGTGTGTTAACTAGGGACTGCGTGAGTTTCTCCAGCCAGGCAGCCTCCACATTGTCTCTCGTGACGATAAAGAACGATGCGATCACGCGACTTGCTGCGTACGACACGAATTTATTGGTCGTGTAGGACAGGTCGATAATCTGATCGACGATGCCGTGCTCGTTTCGCGCCACCGCGTCGCAGACATCCACCACTCGTTTGCACATAACGTTCTTCGCGTTCTGCTTGATAGCCAGCTCGAACAGCAGCTGTAGGGCGCTAAGATACTCCAGGATTTGAACCGTGTCCCAATCAGACAGAACAGCATAACGGATGCTACCGTCAGTCTCCTCCACTGTGAAGCTGGTGAATGGCTTGCGCAAACTGCTCTCCGGCATATTGCATAAACATCGAGCTAGCAGGTTCCTCTGCAGCTCCTCGATATCAGCAAGCAAGTTTTTGCTACCTGCGCTAATCTCAATGCGCTGCTTTTTTTTAACCGGTTCCTCCATTACGTTGACTGGAGGACAACAGCGACAGGGTGCACCATCAACTCTCGTCAAGCTAGCTCTTTTATGCAAGTGATGCCGCAAAGAGAGGAGCATCCAAATATCAAGTTGATCGTATTCTGTGTCAGTCCATTGTAGTTAGCCATTGTAGTCAGCTAATAAGCAGGCCCACCGGGAATACCTGTTGCAAATAGAATAAAATTTATTGCTTCAGCTCATATATCAAGATAGGATTTGGTTTACAATGACTAATACAGCAAAAAAAGCAGCTTTGCAATTGTTATAAGATTTTTCAATATGATTGGTTTAGATATATTTAGAGTCAGTGAGAAAATAAGACCAATTGTATTAAAGAATTTTGCAACAGTTGCAAAGCTGCTTTTTCTACCGAATGCAGCCAGTTTCTTCAGCTTACATGCCAAGATGAGATTTGATTTACAGTTTCTCTTAACCTTATATATCCATAATATGGATTCCATACCTTACAATTAATGGCTAATTAAAATCCACTGGTTAAGGCTGTTCCAAAATTCATTGCCAGTGCTGAAAGTCTATAGTTTATGTAACCTGCACTATAGATTTTTACTACTGGCAATGAGTTTTGAAACATAGCCTAAATATTGCTATTACATAAATTGTAAATCTAAACATACATTCATTTTTCATTTTTCATGGGACTTTTGTGAAGAAAGTCATACAAACACTTTCATAAGATTAACGTTCTGAAGAGAGAGAGAGAGAGAGAGAGAAAAATTAAATAATTGAGATTTATTACCTGCACCTGCAGTATTACCAAATGATTATACACTTTGGCACTCTAATTCCTTCAAACATTTTTTTATTTCTTTTTTATGCAATTATCCCGCTTTATTATTACCCTGTGAGCTTGAAAATGTACGCGCACTTTTTTGTATAAACGCAAAGTCACCTTGGATACCAGCAACAAGGCAGAAGCGCGGTAGACGATGACTTATGTGTAACACCAGAAGCCAGTAGGCAACAGGCCAACTTACACCATTATAAATTCCCACCGCGCTATCTTCGCTGAGAAGGGACTGCTTCCTGGCTCCTAAAAGACGTTGCGAACGGCAGCTCAATATCCTTCGGCAACGTGCTCGACGACGCTAAACTCCTCCCATTCTTCAAGATCCAGGAATTCGCTCGTTCCAAGATAAGAGAGGAGTCTTCAATGGCAGATCGCGCGCGCGCGCGAGAACGGGACGAACGTAAGACCGGGTCGACGACGCCGACGTTCCGGTGTCGACGGGCGACCGAGGTGTTGAGCACACCCCCGAGGGGGTTCCGATCACGCACGGGGATCCGCAGCGTCGCGTCGCGTCGCGTCCCGTTCTCGTCTCCCCGTCCCCGTCCCCGTCGCGCGTCGCGTTGGACACGGGGCTGATGATCCCCGTTCCGGGACGCGGTAAGGTCACGTTACGTTACGTTACGCGGGATACGCGATGAAACGCGGGATCCCCACGAATCGGTGGCGAACGCACGCCACGGGATTCCTCGCGGACTAGGAAGTGACACCCACGGAGCACACAGCGCTCGCACGGCACAGCGGCCACACTCGCTCTGTTGCCACGTATACGTTGTGCTACCGACGGCGACGGCGGCGGCGAGATATGACACGGGGACTCGCGTGATCGACAAACGGTCGAAGGGTGCACGACGGTCGATGGCAGAGGCACGTACCTGACGCACCGTGTCCAGTGTCGGGCGGCGAGACGTCGTGGCCGCGGCCGCGTCGCACGTACGTATTCCGGTCCGTTGGCGTGCCTCTACGGCCGGGCATCGTGCGGAGCCGCGTAACACGGTAGCAGTCCGTCGCGCATTCCATAACGTACTGAGGGGGCGGTACGCGGTGCTACCGCGCGGCCAATTGCCGGCGGACGCGCACGCCGTTCTGTATGACGATCCGCGGGCGCGAAATACGCCGTTTATCGCTGATTAAAGTCGCCCGTAACGAAATGCCGTGCGATGTGCGCGATAAATAAGCGCGCGATCATCGGCAACTCAGCAGCGATCGGGGCGCCCCCGCCCGGCCGCCCAACGCCAGCGCCGTGGCGGCCGATTTGAATCGGCTCGACCATCTCGATTCTCGATAACGATTGCGTCGTTTTTCGCTTGAAAAAAGTCTATTTTCTATTAATATATTAGAAATTAAAAATTAACACTTTTAAAACTTAAAATAAAACAAGTATATGCTTGATATTTGGTTTAAGCCGGAAAGGAAGTTCTAGTGCAGTCTACACTGAGAAAAATGTACTAAATTTTAACAAATATTTGTCTGTAGTCGTACTAACTTAATGTTTACGTATGGTAAATAAATATTTACTGGTCGTTGAATCAAATTAATTTTTATTCTCAAATAAATATATATTTACACTTAGTAAATATTTAGCAAATATTATTCAAGCAAACGTTTACTAAAATTTACTATATGTTCTCTCAGTACAGGAAAAAATAGGTCCAATAATGTGGAAAGTTTCACGTAAAATGGTATAGATTGGTATACTTGAGGTTTCGTACAATTGTGTCGTCAGCAGTGTTTTCCGTTATCTCGATAAAATTATCTAGATAATCATTTAGATGAAAAGAAATGGCTTTATCTTATCTTTATTTAGATTATTAAGAATATAGATTATCTTTATCTCATCTTAGATAAAAGAAATGTTATCATTTTCAAACTATCTAAGATTGTACAAGAGTATTATAAAAAAGCTCCAAAAATTGAAACCAACTGAAATTGACTTCTTAGAAGAATTTATTTTGATTATATCTCCTTTAGCAACAAGTCTTGATATGTTACAAGGATAAAAAAATAAATTTTTTAGGTTTGGTAGCACCTACAATTACTATACTAAGACAAAAACTTGCAAAATTTACGCATTTAATATACGCATTTGTAGTTGGAATGACTCAAGCTTTAGAAAAGCGATTTAAACATATTTTTGATCTTGGATCACCTGATAGTAAACCGTTTATTATATCTGCTATCAGTTTACCTAGATTTAAATTAAATTGGGTGCCAGAAGATAACATAGAGTTATGTAAAGAACTTTTTTTAAAGGAAGTAGATAACTTGTATTGCAAAAATGCAATTTACTCTCAGACTAAACAATTAACTTCCAGTCGTAGTTGTATTAGTAGTAGTGAGGAGGATTTTTTTCGTGATATATAGACAAAAAAACTGAGATTACGGTGACACCAGTCGTTTAAAGCAATAGTGAAGTACTTTCATGTTTAGAAAATAAATCTAAAGAAATAGATATTGGATGCTTTCCATTTGATGACACAAGTCGATACAAGCGTCGTTCTATCCTTATTGACATTCAGAGAGTGGCAAAGATAGAACGACACTTGCGTCGACTTGTATCATCAAATGGAAAAGCACCCATTCTTAATTTGTATCCATACGTCAAACAAATTTTTTTTATGTATAAGGCTGGATTTTCATCTGACGCTACGACGCTCATTTTCAGCGTCAAAACAGGTCATCAGGGTGATCAAAATTGACCCTTGATATTGATTAACGATTGTACGCCAAATTTTCTCAGATATCACGAATTTTAAACACGACGGACATTCATGGACATGAACGTTCCTCGCATTCCGTGCGCGCGCATCCCGGAAGTGGGAGTAACGCGCGTTTTCCTCACGCATTCGTCCCTCCCCCCCGCCGCCGGTGTCATCATCCGGTCGAATTGACTCGAAGCTCGAAGCGAAGTCACTCGAAGCTTTGCTCGAACTGGCTCGAAGCAGTCTGATCTGATGAGTCGGATCGGAGCTGATCGGAGCAGTCGCAGTTGGAGCAGTTGAAACGGAAAATGGCGTCCTCGAAAAGCCAACGGTGGATGGTAGACTCGGGCATTCTGCGTAAAAAGAATAGCGACGAGGAACCGCAGGAGCTGTTGGTGTTTGGATATAGCTGCAAATTATTTCGCGATGATGACAAGGCGAAAATGATTGATCAGGGAAAGCATTTGATACCATGGATGGGCGATAACACGTTGAGGATAGACAGGTCCGTTTCTCTAACCTAGACAAATTTCTCATCTAGGATATTTGTTCTCATGCCATAAATGACCACGCACCGTTACGTTTCCCCGACAACGAAACGTAACGAAAAAAGTAACGACTGACCTCGACCGCAAAAAAAAAACCGACCACCAAATTCGAAAACAAAAATAAATCAAAACCAAGTACTGCATTTAGAAGCGAAAAAGCGAGGTCCCCCCTTCTCATCGTTAATCTCTGGATAAGCAAACTGGAGACTGTTTAAGGCTTCCGCAGGTGTTCTCTCGGCTGTGAAAAACGCGCAGTGTGGCAGCGCGATTTACGCGCTCTGCACGGGTGCTGTGGTGAGACGTGACGCTTGTGGCTGGCCGCCTGTACAGCAGCAAGGTGAGACACGGCGTTGAGAGACAAATGGGCAAAGGCTGACGGTTGTAGGTATTTATACGACCGTTCAGCACGGTATGTATTGGCACATTAGATTCAGGCTTTGCCTCGGGAGACGCGCACCAGGACATTGTTACTTATACTCACAAGCTTACAGTTGTGGATTTCTTTCGACAGTCTCTATAATATATGCACATGCGTGTATGTTTAGTTGCGTTCCACTTTGTGCTCCCAATGCTCGTGAGTATTATTTGTTCTTGTTTAACACTTGGTAAATAACAAGGATGAAATGATTCCATGAGCGTTGCAAGCGTCGAGTGGAATGCATCCTAATTTACATCAGCAATAGACTGAGTCCATGTTTTGTTATATCGATCTTAAACATGTATATGTAACAAGATGTAATAAATCTCTACATTCGAGTATCTGTATGCTAAATTTAAAAATAAATGTAATTGTGAATGTAACACTGTAATTTAGAAATGATAATTGTGTTACTTGAAATAGTTATAATTATATATATGTAAAATATTTATCCACATTATTGTAGTATGTTGATATTTCGAAAAAGCAGAGGTAGAAACGTTACTCGAGGCATCATTTATAGCTCTGTTCTATTTCAGAAAAATCGCTTTGGTGGGACTTACTTCTTGACTTAACATTTCCAGATGCTGTGACCAACTTGTATATGAAAACAACTAAAACGATATCATCTTCTTCCTCTAACAGATGTATTGTATGTGTATAGGTACGATGGACGAGGGGCGCTGGCTGACTTACGGATTCACGAGCCACCACCAGGTGGTTTTGATCAGCGGACAATACTTACCGAGGAAGAACTGAAAGTAGAGCAACTCTGTGACGAGGAGCGGTATCGGTCCATCTATAACAATGATGCAGAGGAATCCATGTATCATGGTAACGTATTTCTTTTGTTTCAAGAGCGTTTTGATTATATTTCTTATTAACTTTCTTCTTGGACGTTACAAAAATTTAATCACAATTTGTATTACAGAAGAGGAGATAAAGAGGTTGCATCAAGCACTGGATTCCGAATCTTCGTACAATCAAGTAGGATATAATTATAATGAAGATGAAAATGGTCATAAAGCCTCTGGCGAGGATTCTCAGAGCCCGAAACAATCGGAGGGTTCGCAAGAGGAAGATCAGGCATTCGTACCGCCGCCTGAACTGGAAATTCCTGAGGGAATGATCCTAGTGAGATGTCACTTTGTATTTATTTTCTTATATTCATGAGTATTAGATAATATGATTATATAATATGTTGATTTTGTGAATGTTTAGCCGGAAACACAGAAACTGAATGCCATTATAATGAAAACGGCGCTGTTTATAAGTCAACACGGAAGCCAATTGGAAATCCTCATAAAGACGAAACAGGCAAACAATCCACAATTCGCGTTCCTATCGATAGACGAGCCGCTCCATCAATATTACAAATATGTCCTCGATGCTATCAAGAGTGGAAAATATAATCCTGAAAAACAACCTGAGAAAGAAGAATCCGGTATGCATATCATTTTCTATAACAAGCAATGTCTTATAGTAATTATATTGAAGTTGAGTTGAAGTAATTGAAGCAACATAAAGCAGGATTTGATTACCCACACCTACTTTGATTCTACTTAATTTTTTCTTACCGTAAGTATTGCCATAAATTTTTGTTAATACTCTATAATTGGTAACCTATGCGTAATCCATCTTGATGATCTTGAGATGTGCGTGAGTCTTATTGTTATCCTTTCTTTCAAGAACCAGAGGAAGAGTCTGACCAAGATGACGAATCCTATCTGCATCCAAGTCTCGCATCATCACTTACCAAGATCGAAGCGGTACGTTTTGCATGGTATACATGTTACTCTGCACGTTGTACATTAATCTGTTCTTAAAAATGCATAAGCGGTCCCTGCGCTCTCATGCAGAAGAATTTTATGTTCCGGGTAGTTCAAAATATGAAGATCCCTAGCTGGACCACATTATTTTTAAGAATGGGAATCTTAAAATTCACACAGATCACAGTAGGATGAAACGTTATTAATACTCTGCAACACTAATTTATGTGTCAAATATTTCTGCTTCCAGGACTGATTCTGGTATGCGTTGGACCTATTCTCGTACATTTTTATTTATTTATTTATTACACCATTTAAAATTAAAAATTTTTTCCTTTTCCGTGCGCGTTCAATGTATAGATGGTAGTCTAAAAAACCCAGCAAATACGTGTATCATTTTATCATTTTATCACTTGTCAATAGAAAAATAATGAAGTAAACAATTTAAATATAATTAATATAAGAGACCTATTCCGTGATTGTAGC
This sequence comes from Trachymyrmex cornetzi, assembly GCF_001594075.2. Taxonomy (NCBI): domain Eukaryota; kingdom Metazoa; phylum Arthropoda; class Insecta; order Hymenoptera; family Formicidae; genus Trachymyrmex; species Trachymyrmex cornetzi. The sequence goes on from NW_017295795.1 coordinate 290,314, forward strand.
ATTTTATAGTTGTTAAGAATTACAGAATAGGCTCCTAAATTTGCAAGTATATACAACAATCATTATTATTAAAATTGTTTACTATTTACAAATAGCAATTTATTGTATATTAAAAAAATATGCTTTTTGGAATAATTTTCTCATATTTTTTAAAATTATCTAAAGTTTATATTCATAGATATAATGTAGATATATAATAAATTCATTATATTTCCAGTTGTACTTTAATAGGTATCATAGAGGATATATAAATAAATTTAGAATAGATTAAATATGTACAGAGAGAACTACTATAAGAGAATTCTTTCCGCTTATAGGCACCTAGTATACCGAGCATACAGTATAAACCGTCAGCGGATTGCGCGTATTCCATGCTCGTGAACAAGATCACAGGGAAACCACCACCATCCAAAACACCACAAGGATTAGATGCGACGATGCAGTCAATGTCATCTACAGGATATTATCATACGATGCCACCACAGGTACAATTCAAACATGTTAATAGTAGAATACATCAAAGTTTACATGAACATTTTAATATTATTTTCATTACATTACCACTTCTTTTTTCCAGGGTTATCCTTATCCCACACCTATGCAGTACTCACATGGTCCAGTTATATATGGATCAAACGGACAAATGCAATCACCTTCACAACTCCCTATGCCAATTATGTCGAACGACACGGCCACGTCGCAAACCGCATCGCCTAAGGAGACACCCACGCCGTTAGTACCATATGGAATACCTGCGCAAAAACCATTAAGCCGGCCGTCATTTATTGTGCCACCAGCAGATGTTCAGATCATCATTGACAAGATGGCGAGTTATGTGGCGAAGAACGGGCGCGACTTTGAAACGATTGTGAAGAACAAAGGGGATCCTCGATTCAATTTCTTGGAGCTGTCCCATCAGTACCATGGTTACTACGCGCACAAACTGACTGTGTACGAGGGTGCGATAAATCCGAAAGTGTTGACGGAGGAACAACTATTGCAGAAACAGGAACCACAGGAGGAGAAGCAGAAAAAACTGGAGGAATTACAGAAGAAGCAACAGCGAATGGAGGAAGTTCAGAAACGAGTGAAAATGATACAAGCAAAGAAGAAGAACGGTGGAGACCCGAAAATGAAACAGAGCACAGGATCTGCGAAACAGATTACCACTGTATCGTTCTCCATCAAAAAACCGAAAGATGGGGAGAGCACGGTGATCGAGAAGAGGAACGCGTTACCATTGGAGGAGAGCGATGAAGAGATGGAGAGCGATAAAAAGGATGCTAACTCTAAACCCGGTTCGCCTGAAGATAGCACTGCCGATCCGAGTTTTTCGATTGCTATTGGAGACAAAGATCTACCGAAATTAGAGAAGAAACTGAAGAGCGATGACAAAGAGTTGGTAGACTTGACGGACGATATTCTCGAGGATTGTCAGAAGGAGATCAGGCAGAAACAAGCACAAGAAGACAGAATCAAGGATAAGCTGGCAGCGGCCGCGCGAGATAAATTACTTTCCAAAGAACGACAGTTACAACTTGAAAGAAAAAAGAGAGCTGCTATATTTCTCAGCAACATCCAGACACCAGCACTTAAGACTGGTTCTACTACGGTGAATCCGAATTCCCGAAAGGACGATTCGGACGAAGTACACTCCGTGCCATCGCCATCCCTAGAGGACAGTAAAGACAGATCTTCACAAGATACCAAAACATGCAGTAATTCCCTAATGGATCGATTGAAGAGCGCGGACCTGAGCGGCAAGAGGTCGCGACAACGTTCCAGGAGTCGGAGCGGAAGTCGCACGGATAGGCACAAATTACATAAGAAACACAAGAAAAAGAAAAGTTCTCATCGAAGGTAATTGAAGTTATTTAATTGTAACACTGAGTGCAATATGAATAAAGCAGTATAAAAGTTCAAATATTATTATATTTATTTAAAGAGATACAGGAAATAGATGAAATAATATAAACATCTAGGATATATTAACTTTTTTTATTACTTATAATAATAGATTGGCTCATTAGTTGCTTTTAATATACATTCTATCCTTGTTGAAATAAAGTCACATAATGTTTAAATAATTACCACTCGAATTTTGAATTCTCTTAGTAGATTATTTTTCAATTGCTTATATAAATAATATGAGAACAGGAAATTTGTTTCTCACTCTATTTTCCAAAATTATTCTCTGTCTTCGAGAACTTCAATACTTTTCTTGATCAATGCAATTGCCTAATTTAATCGTCGGAATTATTTTATTTTGAAGAGCAGAATGAGAAACAGATTTCCTCCTCCAATATCTTTTAAGCAATTAGAAGATATTCTGCTGGAAGGATGATATAACATTACATTGTAGCGGTTGTTACACTATTCGAGCATGTTTTCCAATAAGGATAGAATCTATAGTAAAAACAAATGAGATAGAGCAACCTCTTATTTATAAAACAAGTATATTTTCTGGATGTGTTTATCCCCCTTATATATATTCATTATAATTACATTATATTTTTCCTTTAACATGCATTCTGTTGAAACTATTTATTGTTAAATTTATAATCTCACTTATAGTTTTTCTTTTAAAACATCGCTTTTTAAAAACTGCACTATTATTTTAATTATTAAATTCACATGAACGTTTCAGCAATTACGACAGTTCAAGTTCCTCTCGCTCGCACAGATCTAAGAAGAGCAAGAAGTCATCCTCGCGGCACAGATCACGCTCGCGCAGTCCCTCGCACCGACATAATTCACGACGGCGAGAGAGCAACACGAGCTATTCGGACTCCAGCTCGCCTTGATGATCGTATTTCTGCTTGATTTTTAAATAAGTTTATGTCAAAAATGTATATACGTACATCTCCATATATATATCTCTATATTATTATAAATAACATCTATTATAATCGCGTATTGTAACAGCGACAAATTTGATACCACCTTTGTCATGAAGAAATACGAAGAATTTACTCTTTAATCTTTCCAGGTGTTTGCAGTATACCTCTTGCGTCTCTTACATATGTTTCTTTCCATTTTCCATTACTCATTCATCCGATGATAACATTTTTCGAAGTTGCTTATTTATCTACTGCTCAACTATTTACCAAACTTCCTATTCCTGAATTTCTTTCAATTATTTATATGTATGCGAATTATCGTTGTGTCGTGTTCCATTGTTAATGCTAACGTTTCATGAACCTTGCTATTCATCAGGGTAGAGATTATATATTATTTCCCTAGAAAACGTAAAATGAAAATTTTTTGTATATATGTGTGTGTATTTATAGGTACATACATACATGTATACAAATTTTTACTTTTCACGTTTCTGTTCTAAAGAAAAAGTTACATGATCGCTACCCAAGGCAAGGAGCGCACTGATACTATATCAGTGCGCTCCTCGCCTTGATGAAGTGAACGACAAGGTTCACGAAATGTTGGTATTAGCAATGGATCACAACACCAATTGATAACCCGTAAACCCTTTGGTATCACTGAAAAAAATACCTGTGAAAGTCTCAAAAGTATTATCCATGTATATATATATATATATATATAAATTCCTTTCTCTTTATTTTTCTAAGCCAATTTTTAGTACTCTACAGAAGAATTATATATTACGAGTTGAAAATAATATCTGAAAAGCAAATTGGTCTTTAAATATACAAAATATTAGACATCATTCGAAGTCTGATACGTTTGAAAAAATATTGAGTTTACGATGAATTGCAATAATTTCGATAATACACATATGAACATACGGTTTTCTGAGAGTCATATAAAGCTGGCGATATTATGCAATATCAAAGGTTATCAAATTGGATATTTCCACGCTTGGCGTAAATTGTAAATACTATCTTTTGCATACGTAAAATGCTAATGTTATATCATTTTCTTATCATCCTGTCATCGCATTTTCGCGCAACCGCTGAATCCTTAAAGAACTTCACACATCACGCGCAACCCATAAACGCGTAGCAATTGAATCCATTTGCCGCGGAATGGTAACAATTCTATTATATATTTGACATCATTCGCACGTCGGTTGTGCCAAGTGTCAACCGAGCATTATGGCAACGCGATTAAACGAACTATTTATATATATATACGTCACTATTATTAGTGTTACAAATCACTGATCTCTGAGTAGACAATTTAGAAATTTATTTTTAGATTATTTACTATTATCGGCATCCATTTGTTTCATTATTTTATTTTGTTACGCATTTTTTTTTTTTTATCAAAAGGAACTAATTTCATTCAGTTTGAAAGCGATGTTAAAAATTATCAGGCATTCTAAAACACTTTCTTATTCGTCGCATATATTTTACTTGCTTTTTAGTTTAGAATATTAAAATGTATTATATTAATTATTTCGTTATTATAGAATTTGCTGTTTTTCATGATTGAGCGAATCTTTGGAAGAACGCAATGAACAAGACATGCATTCATGACATTGAAAGCAAATCGCTAAAATAAAGAAATTACAGTCGTAAATTATTTTTCAAAGCGCTCATAGAGCTCATTATTTCTTTCATCATAAAGAACGTCATTCACGACTGACGATAAATGATATCTTTTTACATCAGTTTTGGTCCAATTTCTATAATTATCGTGATAATTACCATATTTTGATTTTAACGCGACGGCATTTGCTTATCTAAGAAATTAACTCTGACTTGAACTGCTCGAGCTGCACTGGAAATTTCACGAGAATCTGAAAGCGTTCTTAGATACTTAAATAATTTTATCGCATGGCGTATATTTAAATGCAGATCATGCTGGACCGATTTGTACGACGCAATAATTTGCATATTTGTAAATCGCGGGGATTTGATATTTTGATAGATAGAAATTTGCAATAATTCATTTTTTAATACTTTTATCGCATAGCATATTAAACGCAAATAGCGCTATACCGATTTGTATGACGCAATAATTTTTACGTAAATTGCAGAGATGTGGTATCAGATAAAAATTTACAATAATTTATTCCGTTTACTACATATATTCATGTTTACAATAGTTCGAAATTGCGGAATATGGAGAGGGAAGGGTGCTGATAGACAGCGGCGATGTGATTTGACGTTTGCGCTTGTGACTACCACCACCACCATCGTCGGTCCAAGCGATACGGGGATCAAGGGTGAACTGTCTTCGACTTTATAAGTTAACTCACAGTTCTATACAGGGTAAGACAGACGGCAGTTGCATTTCCACCAGTAATCATACAATTACGAAAATGTCCGTCGCGACAGCTGTAAGTTGTTATTTATTATTAACTCGATTTCGTTTCTAAAATTTCGGAATTCAAGGTTTAATAAGATAACATTGCGAAGAACGAGACTTTCTCGAGAAATTTTATTATTATTTTATAAATTATTTCTTAATTTGTAAATTTAACAGGTGATACTTATATTTATATAGTTGACCAAATTATTATGTCATTTTTTAACATTTATCAATTTATTGTGTATTTCTGAATTTATTTTTTATACAATTTATATAAAAAACCAATTAATTTAGTAGACATTATTTTTGAACGAATACGTTTTATTCGAATTCGCGATTAAAATATTATGCAGAGAGAGAGAGAGACATGTGAATTTTATTTTCTTTCGTGTGGAATTCGTTCTATGGATATCGTGAAATTGTGCGTGAAATGTGCTTGATAATTTTTTCGCGTCTCAAGATATTTTATATATATATATATTGGGTATGGAAATAAGTTTCCGCCCTTTTTGAAAAGAAAAATATGTGTTTATTTAAACAAATCTATATAAGTGAGTTTATTCAAAGTATGCTCCTTCGGAAGCGACAACTTTCTCCCACTTTTCCGGTAATAAACGAATTCCTCGAATGAAAAAATCTGGTTCTTTTGAAGCGATCCATTCATCAAGCCATTTTTTGATATCTTCATAAGAATTGAATCGTTCTCCAGAAAGGGCCGACTGCATGGATCGGAACAAATGGAAATCTGAAGGAACAATGTCCGGTGAATACGGCGGGTTGGGCAGAATTTCCCACTTTACTCCTTCCAAGTATTTCTAGACTGGTTTTGCAACGTGACCTAGCGTGTTGTCATGTGACAGAATCAGCTTATTGTGCCTATTGTCCCATTCCGGTCGTTTTTCTTTCAAAGCTTGGTTTAAACGTATCAGTTGTAGTCGATAACGATCGCCAGTGATGGTTTCGGACGGTTTGAGCAGCTCATAATATATAACACCTCTCTGATCCCACCAGATGCACAACATAATCTTCGAAGCATGGATATTTCGTTTTGGCGTTGATGGACCTGGTTCACCTGGCATCACCCATGCTTTCAAGCGTTTAGGGTTATCGTAATAGATCCATTTTTCATCGCTAGTTACGATACGATGTAGAAAACCCTTCCTTTGTTGTCGTTGACGAAATATTCTCATTGGTAAAGCAGTGAAAAATTACTAGGCACCAGCTGATATGAGTGGTGTGTGCAATCGGGATTGTAGGCAAACGGGATCCTGTCGGAATTTACTCTAAAAAAGCAACATTTGCGGGAAGTTTTACTCCATTATTTTATTTTAAAGAAAAGTGCTGCAGAATCGCATCGTTTGCTCGTAGATGTTTACGGTGAGCATGCTCCATCGAAAACCAGTCGTAAAGAATGGTTTCGGCGATTCAACAGTGGTGATTTTGACGTGCGTGACAAAGAACGCAAAGGTGCACCGAAAAAATTTCAAGATGCAGAATTACAAGCATTACTCGAAGAAGATTCATGTTTATCGCTCGATAGGTTGTCAAAAGAGTTAAATGTTGATAGATCCACTGTTGGAAAACGTCTACACGCAATGGGAATGGTA
>NW_017295795.1:298539-300623 GCF_001594075.2 Trachymyrmex cornetzi
GAGAATAAATCTCAGTCATGTTGTAATATATGATGGTCATTTAATATAAAAAGTATAATGTATCGTAAAAAGTTCTTGTAAAATAGTTGATTTTTGTGTGACTGTTAGTATTTGTCCGTTTTGAATTGCAAGACTCCGTGTCGTAAAGAATTCCAAAGTTCTTTACTTGTATGTGATAGGAGTTGCAATTGTTCACTGGTAGTTTTACAATCTTTATATTTTCTGAATTATTGAGGATGGAAGAAACTTTCCAGAACATTACTTCTTCAAAGAATTTTTGTGTCACAAAAATTTCCTTGTACGAATACTTTTTGCACTCACTGTATATTATAGTGTAACAGCGTTCGTAACAGGGTACAAGAAATCATACAGATATCCGAAAAATTTTTTGTGATTTATTAATTTTTGTACACAGTGAAGCATAATTTACACTATTTACGATATAAAGAATAAACCAATTTTATAAAGGAGCTGATTTTTTGTCCCATCTCGTGTATTTTATGTGACAAAAAACATTTATTGTTGCAACGTTGCATGATTTTTATAATTCCTTTAATATCCACAATTTCCATAATTTTTTATTGTAAAATGCCGAATATATTGCGAAGGATATTATTCATTTAATTCTTCGCTTGAAGCGTGGAAAATTATAAATATATATAACATTTTATATAGCTATCTCTCTTAATCAAACAAGATCATTAATTAAATTAAGTTCATAAATTTCTTTAGACAGATAGAAAAATCATCTCGTTAACATTAACATATTCGTTTGTTCCATTTCATTAGTAAAATATAATAAAATGTTTAATAGCATATATATATAAAACTAGATGATTTCCTACATATTTTTTTCTACATTACGTTTTTTTTCGTTCTATATATTACATTTGTTCTATATATTAATTTATTATAACATAAATGGAAGAAATAACTATAAAAATTAAAAATAAAACGAAGGAATATTCAAAAACAAATTTTTTAAGTGTGGCTATGAAATATAAAAAGTACAATTTTATATATATTATTGTAGAAATATATAATTATAAATACAAACAAAATAAAGCATACAGCCACAACGCCAGATAATATTTGCGTAAGTCAATTTATTAGATTACACTGAAGTATAAAAATTAAACGTTTCGGTCACTATTTTTGACCATCATCAGTAATTATTTACCTGTCTGTTAATAGCTTTAGAAAGTTTTATTTATGCACACAACGTTTTCAAGAATTTGAAATCTTCTTCCTATAATAATTTTTGGAATAAAAAATATTATAAAATCAAGACGAATCAAAATTATATTCCTTTGAAAAGTATAGAACGAGACATAGTTTATAATAAGCGACTAAGACAATTTTAATATTTTATTGTATCAAATCAATTAAAATTAATAAGATTATTTCACGAGATATATTTTGTAATGGTAAAAATTGATATCAGGAAGATAATTACTGATGATGGTCAAAAATAGTGACCGAAACGTTTAATTTTTATACTTTAGTGTAATCTAATAAATTGTCTTACGCAAATATTATCTGGCGTTGTGGTTGTATGCTTTATTTTGTTTGTGTTTATAACATTTTAGCCGCTTTCTTAAATTTAATTTTAGTTTATATAATTATAAAATAAATCATACAAGGTATTCCGAAATTTGCGAATAAAAATACTATAGAAAAAGTATTTTCTATTTTGTCGTTATGCGTATATTTTGAGATAGAAAGGTTTAAAATTGAAATTACTATTACGATTAAACGGTTCCCCTTTCGTGAGTTACCACTTGTAATCACTAAAAGTTTATGGCACACAAAAAACGTAAGACAGTAAAACGTAAACAGTCCCTGGTAGAAATTTTATGCAGTATACAATTGGTTATTGGGAAGTTGTACTGACTTTTATCTAGTAATTGAACAGCAAAACTGTTCAGAATACCAATGACAATGTAACGCTTTTCTCGCAGTTACTGCACAGTAAAGAAGTTCAAAATCTGAATACAGTTACTAAGTAGTAAGAGAACAATAATACTAGAATAGGCTCTTCATTTATGTCATTCACATAATCTGAATTATTCTACACAAAATTA
>NW_017295795.1:300779-304573 GCF_001594075.2 Trachymyrmex cornetzi
ACATGCTGTAAATGATTTAAATTCTTCCAGTTTTTTTTTCTTTGCTGTACATTTCCGTACGCGTTCACGACTTTCACACATATTTAATTATTAACAATTTTACATATAACATAAAAATATATTCAGTTATACACGTATTGCAATAATATATGCGTATACACATGACATGAGCACTGCATAACTATAACTGATAGAAAACTGGACAATTACATTTTTAGTATTGATACAAAATCTCTTGTACAGAATTGACCCAGATATTGCCTAGTAAAACTGCTTTAACTAATTTTGCCCAGTTGCTCTACGTAGTATTTTTATCCTATAAAGAGAAATCAGTAGTACTAGATAGTAACTAACTGGGTGCTCAGTCAAACTTGACTGCACAAATTCCTACCAGGGATATAGCATACGCGAATCAATTAATTAAAGACGTAAGGCAATATAGCGTTAGCAGTAGCAAATCCAAAGTGTTGATTTGCTTACTGCTTACGTCTTACTATTTTTTTGTGTACCATAAGCTCCTAATGATCACGCGTGGTGACTCAAGGATAGACAGTCGTTTAACCATAATCTATAATTGACTAGTTTTAAAATAATCTATAATTAGAACTAGTTTTTAGACGTCTATATTTCAAAAAACTATTATTTGGAACGAAAAACTGTAAATACATTTTTAACTTATTTTTTTAGAACCTTTTTGCTATGGTATTTTCATTTGCTAATTTCGGCATATCCTATATATACAATAATAAATATTCCGTACAATCACGTGCTAATTTCTTCGTGTTGCAATTTCTGCAGTGAAAAAGAGTTGTACGAAATATAATGATGACTGCAATAATTTTCCAAGCAAAAAAATTTATTAATAGGAAATAATTAAAGAGAGGATTGCATTATGGATAATTAAATAATTAATTTTTCAACAGAAACAAATCCATGATTATACTACGCTGCTGGACCCATCGGAGCAGCTTCGGCCCGAACCAATATACGCCGGAAAACTGCAAAGTGAATTCCGTAATTTCGATGAAGAGTCCGAAGATCCTATCAAGCAACGCGTTCGCAAAACTTATGAACTGATGCACACCAATCAAACCGTCGAGTCCGTGAAATGTCAGTCAAAATAAAAGATTATAATTCCTAATTACTATATTTTACGTTTCAGTTGCTTTCGTGACCTTTAGTAATAAAAGGAGAGAATTAGATGGGATAGATAATAGATTAGTAAATAAAAATTCTCCAATTTGAACGATTAAATTTACATTTTATTTGTTTGTACTGTTCCAAATACAGTTAGAAAGGCAACGATAAGATAGGAGTAACAGAATCGATGTTCTTTTTGTAGCTCGCATGAAAGATTGGCTTCGGTTTAATAAATTCAAAATGACGGTGAAAGACGCCCTGCTTAAACTGAACGATCTCGTGGACGAAAGCGATCCGGACACGAGCCTGCCAAATATTGTCCACGCGTTCCAAACTGCAGAGTCCATCAGAGAGAAACATCCGGACAAGGGCTGGTTTCACCTCACCGGCTTAATTCACGATCTTGGCAAAGTGAGATGAGATATAAAGCTTTATAAAAATATGTTATAATGAATAACTTATTACAATTTACACTTTAAAATATTAAAAAATATATTATAGTATTTTCCTATAAATATTTTTTAAAAAGACTTTAGGAGGAATTATGGCCTTAAGGAGATAGAGTAATAGTTGAAGTAATAATAAAAGAATAGTAATTGAAAAGAAATGAAATAAAAAAAACAGAGACCATGAATCTTAGGAATTAAAAAAATAATGGATTGTTTCCAGTGGATGAGAAAATATTATAAGAAAAATATTTAAATAATACTTTTTTAACGTAACAATTTAAATAATAATATAATATTCTATCTTTTCATATTTGACTTTTAAAAAAATTTCGCTTATGGCGTACCAATAGCACTCCCCCTTTGACAAATTTCTAGATTCGCCAATGTTAAGAAACATGATCGTACATTGCAGGTGATGGCATTTTACGGAGAACCCCAGTGGGCGGTGGTTGGTGACACATTCCCTGTAGGTTGTGCCTGGGGTGATTCCATCGTCTACAGAGCGACGAGCTTTGATAATAATCCTGATAGCAAAGATTCTCGTTACAAGTACGTCCCAACTAATTAACTTTTCGCTTAATAATGGAAATTTCATTATTAACAAGAGATATTATTTATATGTATAACACGAAAAGATTTGATATAAACAGAACATTATTCAAAGTATTACTTGTCGTATATTTACCCTGAAAGAAAAGATCAGCTGCTGCAGCAAATTAGATGGTAAAATATGGCATAGCATTTTTAATTAGTTGCAACAGCCAATTTTTGGATGCTGCAGCTAATTGTTGGTTGTGTTAATCCTATCCGCAATGTCAGTATAGGATTTCGATTGGCTAACGCAACCAAAAATTAGTTGCTACAGCCAATTAAAAATGCTATGTCATATTTAACCATCTAATTTGTTGCAGTAACCAATCTTTTCTTTCAGTGCACGAGTAAGGAAAATACGTTATTTATAAACACAGAGTGTTCTAAGAAAAATTCTAGTGTCAAGCATTGGTCGTAAAATTTATAAATTTTTTTATAAATCAGCGAAGCGCAAAGATAATCTGAATATATTTGAACCAAGCAGTTGTAAAAGTATTGCGCTACATCGGGAATATTTATGTTACAGCACAAAATACGGTATGTACAAACCTAAGTGTGGAATATCCAATCTGATGATGTCATGGGGCCATGACGAGTATTTGTACCGCTTACTCGTGCACAACAAGAGTAAATTACCAAAGGAAGCTTTAGCTATGATTCGTTATCACTCCTTTTACCCTTGGCACGCCGGTGGCGACTACATGCACTTCTGCACTTCAGAAGATATCGAGATGCTAAAATGGGTGATGGAATTTAAGTAAGTCAGGAAATATCAAACATATTTTAAATGCAATAAAATATAAGAGAAATAAAAAGTTACGAAAGTTAAAAGTAATTAAATCACATTACTATGGTTCTATTAAATTAAATTACAAATTATAATTTCTCTGGCAGAAAAAAGCTTTTACGAAAAACTACATAGATTGAGACAAGATCTTAGAAATTATTAGTTTTTTTTATATATATTCGTAGAGCGGCGTTGTTTCTTTGAAAAACCTAAAAATCCTCCGCTCTCAAATAACGCCATTCTACGTTCCACAGTCCCACTAGGAATATTTACGAAAAATTAAGAATTTCTAAGATCTTGTTTTAAACTACGTAGTTTTTCTGTACTTCTTCGTAAACATTTTTTTTCGGCAAGATTATTATATCAAATATCATAAATTGTGATGAGAATTATCTAATGATAAAATTCAAATATAAATTTCATTAAATTATTAGAATTAAAAAGATACATTTTGTTGATGATTAATTTGACGCAAAAAATGTTACAGCAAATTTGATCTTTATACCAAGAGTGACTCCGTCCCAGACATTGAAAAACTATGGCCTTACTACGAGAAATTGATTGACGAATACATTCCTGGTTTGATTGAGTGGTGATCCTAGTACATGTATTCATATTTTTTAACGATTATGCAAGTAATATGAATTTACTTTATTCCTAAACATATGTATATACAAGAATTTTATAATTTTAACAAGGAATCTATATTACGTGTATAAAAAAATATATATAATGATATAATTATTTTTAATAATAAATATATTTATATATACAGGGTGTGTGTTCCGGCCTTTTTTGCTAATCACTTTTGTGTAGATAAAGCGGAC
>NW_017295795.1:304915-314647 GCF_001594075.2 Trachymyrmex cornetzi
TTTTTCGACTCAGTTTAGTCCACTCTATCTACACAAAAGTGATTGGCAAAAAAGGTCGGGACACTCTGTATGTAGCATATTTACATATATATAACATTGATAACGTTCATATCGATATCGATATCATTTTATTAAAATGTATAATATAATTTATAATAATATGTATATTAGACTAGATATATATTTTCTTATGATTATATATATAATATAATATATGTATTATATTACATACATATGTGTAATATACATGTATTGTTCATTCGATAGCACAACTCGTTCGCAACAATTCATTCGATATCCCAAAGTCGGGATAAGGCCTACCTCTTGTAAGGTTTTTGTAACAGTAGATTTTTTCCAGAATTAAGCTGTTAGCTTAATGTCCAACCCCCAGCCTGGGGGATTCATACATATACCCTGGTGAAAATTTTTCTCATAATTTTCTTTACAACCTGCAACATTTTTCAGAAATACTCAGAAATATTCGGAAAGTTTATATCTTCTTTCAAAATTTTTCATACAAGTAAATTCTGAAATATCCTGAAATTTCTCATCCCACATGCAGAAAAATGTATAGTAAATACCACTAGAATTCTAGTAAACTTTATGGAATTATCAATATTCATATAAGGATACGTGCCCACTTATGTAAAATTTTCTTTACATTTCTGGTAAATGAGATTGTCGTATGATAATCATTCTTACCTTATTGACAACAATTTTTTCTTTAGCATTGACAAAATTTACTTTACTGTAAGTATAATTTACTTTACTGAAAGTATAATTTATCTTTCTATAAGATAATAGTCACTTGAAATGATGTACTATAATCATAATGTAGGGTAAAAGCAGAGATTATGGAATAGCTTTTTTTAAATTAACAATGCTCCGATATAAATGCATATAAAGACTTTAAATTTACACAGAACTCTTGAATATGTTAGCTACAACATCCAATAAATGAAAGTCGCCAAAATTTAAGTCCAACGTCAATATTAACAAAAAAGTCAAAAGTAAGAAAATGGGAGGATCTAAAAAATGGGATGTAATATGGAATACCGATGAAATTTTGACCATACCCAATAAGAAATGACAATGGAATTTGATGATTTCGACGTCGAATCGATATCGATTCGATGTTGATTCCATTGTTATTTCACATTGGGTAGTAATGAATAACACAATAAATGAAGTCCAAATTTGTTTATTTATATAAACTGATCAAGAAAAATAGAAAACTGTTTAATTTTTATATGTATACTATACAATAACACAGAAAATATAATAGCATCATTACGAACGTTATTACGTATGGATAAATAAAAAATCGCAAATAAGCTGATAAATCGCAAATAAGCTGATATAGAGTACATGCTGTGATCTAACCTAACCTAATCTGATCACGAATAAGTTGCTAACATGCATGGAATCTATTCCATATTTTCAACCCTCGATGTATTCCACATTACCTGCATGTCGTCATATGACAAATAAAGTCTTTCCGTAGCAATAAACAAGTTTGGAATAGCAATTAATCTGCATAATATTGTTCATGCAACATTATTAAAAGCGTTTGTACAATATAAGCATTAAAAAAAACTTACCTTTAGTTTGTGAGAACACTTTTTAGAAAAAGCTGCCGAATCTTCTGACGTAACGAAAATGAATAAATGTTAATTGTAGCAAAACGGTTGGTCGGACCGAGTTCATTGCTTGTTATGACATGTTTGGTAACAGTTGCAATAACTTTCAGCGATTGCCGCCAGATTGCAATGCTTTGTTTAAAAAATAAGCCACTATTCCATATTAGTATCCTACGCCATAATCCCTGATTTTACCCTACTTTTTATCTTACATCTCCGGTATTTTTTACTTTTAGGCAAATAAAATTTATCACAAATTCGGTAAAAATAGCCAGAATATTTTTACTAGTCTTGGAAGATATCCATCTCTAAATTATTTTTCTCCGTGCATAATTTTTAAAAAATATTTTTTAATATTTTAGATTTTATAACATTTCATTAGAAATTATACTTACAAAAAATCTTAAAAATCTTACGATATTTTATAATTAACGTATATAAAAAATTCTGAGAAAAGATGTAGATTTTCTGAGAAATGTGCCAATTCGTATAAAAAATGTGAGAAAGTTATAAAATTATACAGAAATTCTAAAAAATATATAGAAATTTTGAAAAATTATATGGAAAATTCTGAAAAAATTTTTTTTAGAGTATCCACTAATATATGGGACTTAGGCCCAGTTTCACAACTCATGGTTAACTCTTAACCGAGGTTCAATTTATTTCTCATCTTTTTCTAATTCTGGAACTGAAAAGAGATAATGAATAAGTTGAACCTCGGTTAAGAGTTAACCGTCAGTTGTGAAACTGGGCCTTACAGTTTAACGCCAGATCCGAACGGCGCTGGTGATCAAGGGCTATGGCACACAAAAAACTTAAGGCAGTAAAACGTAAGTAGTAAGGAAATTAACATGTTGGATTGACTACTGCTTACGTTATGGTCTTTATACTCTACTGTGAATGGTCAATTTGCGTACTGCTTGTGTTTTACTGCTTTAAGTTTTTTATGTTCCATGGTCCTAAAAGTCTCTTGATCACCAGATAGAATTATTTTCGGCTTCTTAAACACGAAAAATCATGTATGTAGGCGCAAGTGAAATTGAAAACTCGGATCTGCAGATTCCGAGTCAATCGCACCGAGCAAGCCACGTACTCGATGCCTCATGTATACATATATATATATATATATAATTTTATAATAGATATTATAAATATAATAGATATAACATGTAACACACACATTTATAATATTTATAATTTATAATATTATAAATACAGTAGGTATATTACATATATACATATATATATGGTACAGTATGTACAATGTAATATTATGTAATATTATAATACATATTGCGCGAAAAGAAGCAGCTAAAATGTAATCTAAACAATGTTAAATACAAGTAAATTTATTGTTAAATGTAAATGACTAATATAAAAAAAAATAAATTCAATGATTGTACCTATTTTAAATTTGCTATATTTTTTTATATAAGTATAATTTGAGAACTTGGAAAGAGTGTTTGAAAGGGAATCTGACTATCTGACATCTTCATGACGAACTATTGCGCTGGCCGACCAATGCATTCTTCCGCGATTTCCGCACGCGGTTCGCGAACCGGCCGGTGCTTACGCACGTTCCGAAAGTTCGCGCGCGGCTTTTCAAGCGCATAAAATTGATTAGGCTTACGCGCTGCTCGACGCGATAATAAAGCGATTGTCCCGATTAGATGAGTAATCCGCCTGTTAAACGGTATGCGCGAAGGGGAGCTTGACTCATGCGGACCGACTGATACGTCGAATGAAGAATTTGTTCTCCAGGAACTGGTTCGTTCATATTTAGCAATATATTTATGCTCACAAGCCAAATCGCATGTAAGGTCATGCTGGAAATCATGTTCTTCCGTAACATACAAGTTTATCTCAAGGATAATTAATTCCATCTGAGAATAAAATTTATTTCTTTTACAAATTATATAATTATTTTAAAAATTCTATAAAGTTCCCTTACTTCAAAAGTGACACGATTAAAAAAAGTTAAGCTTTCCAGAAAAGGGGAAAAATAATTTTTCAACTTGACAGAAAATTATTGACTAATCAAAAAACATTAGCAAAAAAAATATATTTTACCATAATTGATTTTGTCATTTTATTTTATCCTAAAAAATCACCCTTTTTAAGTTGTATAAAAATTTTTTAAAAGGTTAAATTAGTTTATATAGAAAAATAGGCTTGTGTACATGGAACGCAATATAATTAATTAAGTCAAGGTTTTTTTAAACGAGCAATTATAGTTATTCATAAAATAAAAATCGTTTTTTAATTAAATAAGTACAATGCTATAAAGTTTTTCAAACGTTTCGACTTACAAAGTCTTCCTCAGTGAAATACATAACATTTTTAAATAACCCCTTACAAGGTCAACGAAACGTACAATAATACAATAATAAAAATTATTTTCTATAAAAATCTTTAGAGTATGTGTGTGGAATCTAATCCTAAAGAATAACAAAGAGTAGCAACTGAGCCAATGTTAAAAAAAAGAATATTAACTTTTGAGTACTTTTAATTACCTTAATAGAAGACACTTTTTAGTTTATATTTATGTATTTAAAGTTTTGTTTTTACCTTTTAAGAAATTGTCTAAAAACAAAGTGGTATGTCGGTATCGGCGACCTTCCCCTACATGTAAACTTTTCTTATTGCATTTGAAAGAGTAATCCACGACGTAATTCACATATAGCGGAGTCGCGAAGGTGATATAGTTAGCGACACGAGCAGCGGGCTTTCCCGCGCGCTGTTAGTATTGCGAACACGATAGAAGCTGAACTTTCGGCATACGCAGCTGTCTGCTAGACATATAGAATGCGCCTAGGAAGTTTTCAATAAACCGGACAATCTACTGTGCACCACGGCCGCGATAAACTGACAGCGTCCCGCGCTGTTGTATAATGGAGCGCAGCCTCTTTATCGCGGCTACGCGACAGTAACATCTCGTCTTGCAGTTATATTTTCGCGGTATTCTCTACCTTCGCGTTGCATCCACAAGTTTTCAGATTGTACCCGCGCGATGCTCCTGCAAATGTAAAACACGTGAGCACGAACAAACCAGGGCAATAATATAGAAAAGAATATTTAGACAATGTTTTCAAGATAAAATCAAATTCGCACTGAAGGAATCAGAGCATAAAATTTTATTACGAAATCTCAATTTTAAAAAAGGGATAAGAAATAATTTCACTTAAATTTAATAGTTGATTTTAATCTGCTTTTTAGATTGTTAAAATTTATCAAACTATTATTATTACTTGATGAAGGAGAAAAGTCTTATTAAGGACGCTATTGCGATTATAGATTGGCTGCTGCAGTAAATTAGATGGTAAAATATGGCATAGCATTTTTAATTGACTGTAACAGCCAATTTTTGATTGCAGTAGCTAATTTTTGGTTGCGCTAACCTATCCGCAATGTCAGTATAGGATTTCAGGAGGCTAACAAAACCAAAAATTGGCTGCTACAACCAATTAAAAATGCTATGCCATATTTTATCATCTAATTTGCTGCAGCAGCCAATCTCTTTTTTCAGTGTAGGCAATCCTTATAAACGTCTTTATCGTTTCTGATCGTTAACATCCTTTTGAATTTACGATGCGAGATGACCTTTTATGGGTGAATATTCATGTTTAAAGAAGTAGTTAATGCTCTTTAACCTTTCGTAAAAGTTACAAAGAATTAATCCGGCGTTTCTCTCCCTCCCTTCTTCCTCTCTCTCTCTCTCTCTCTCTCTCTCTCTCTCTCTCTCTCTCTCTCGCTCTCTCTCTCTCTCATCTCTCCTTCTGTCTCATATTTGCGCACGATAGGCTTGTTAACGAGCGGATTGATCGATTGTTTTATACGGGATAATTGTCGGTTGTGCTTAACAAGCGAACGTGCGCACAAAGCGCACGTAAGGT
This sequence comes from Trachymyrmex cornetzi, assembly GCF_001594075.2. Classification (NCBI taxonomy): domain Eukaryota; kingdom Metazoa; phylum Arthropoda; class Insecta; order Hymenoptera; family Formicidae; genus Trachymyrmex; species Trachymyrmex cornetzi. The sequence continues at coordinate 310,449 of NW_017295795.1, forward strand.
AGAACGCAAAACGTACCTTCTAATCTCATTATTTCGCAATTACGCGGTCGCCGATCTCACGACGCGTTCGGCACGCACACGACGCGCTGGATTTTATCCATCTCGACGTCCGGACGCCTCTCAGGTCCCAAATTAGTCTCTAATTAATCCATGTCAAAGGAAATTGATCGCGACAAATCTCCGTCTGTGAACGATAGATAAATATCCATAAGCCGGCCGGACGCGTGATCCATGACTTCGCTCGAAAGAGATTCCGTGCTACATTTTTAGATATCAAAGGAGCAATAGTAACTCAATCCCTTGAGTTAAATGACATTTTGTTATTTTTTACTCATATGTGTCTCAAAATCAATTCATTTCTATAATTATAGTTTTAAAGTAAACAACGTCCACAATATTTTTATATACTAAGTATACACTTAATAAATAATATCTAAAATGAATGTGAGTCAAATTTAATAAATTTTTCGAGTTAAATTGTTTAATTTCATTGTTTTAGTTAAATTAACGACGCGCACACACACACATTGAGTCAGACGACCTATAAATAATTCAAATATAATCTAATTTGATATTATAAATTTAAGAGTGTAAATTAAAGAGAATAAATTAAGAAAAAAAAAGTTTAGAAATAAAACTAAAAATAATTTGATAACCTCAAAAATAAATCAAATTGTAAGTAAAATGCCTGCGTGAGCTTTCTCTGTGGTTGGTGTGTAAATAATATCCCCTGCAACTCACGATCTCGTGTAAAGTAGCCATGACACGGATATATTTATTAATAAAATATTTATAAATATAACTCTTAAAAAACAATAAGAATGAACTTAACAGTAAATGTTTCGACTCTAGATTTGAAGCTCATATATATATAGGCATCTTACTTATATTTGACTTATTTTTGAGAGAGCTACAAAATTATTTTTATTAAATTAAAGAGTATTTTCTCAAAGATATGTTGTCTATCGCGCGATGGAAGTATTTCACCGTGAAGGAAATTTCGCCTCTCACGTTTCTCTCGATGTGTAATAATGTGAGGTCGAGTCAAATCCCCACACTTCGCGGTTGCGTTCTTACGATCTCGCACATAAACGATCCCTCGGTCGCCACCGTCGTATGTGATCGAGAATCTGAAAGGTCGTTATTGTTTAATTAATGACTGCGCGGCCCATTAACGAGGTGGAATTATTCCGGTGTATATCGCCGCCGAACCGCGCGGCTTATTAACGAATCAACCGATCCGCGCCGTCCGGCCTCGGGGATAATTGTCGGCTTTCTTACATCGCGACGTGCGGTTCCCGTGGCGATCGCGAAGGGAGAAGGGCAATTGGCGTCCCTTCACCGATTCTGGGACGCGCGCGATGTAATAAAAGGCCGACAGGTCGGCGTGGCCATATAGTTACTCAACCTGAAACGGGGTTACACATCGATCTTCCAATGCGTCGAGGCGTGTAATCGTGAAGTCGCAGACACATTTGATCACATATATGATTGTGTGTGTCTGTGTACTCACATATAAGAGGAAAGTCACATTATATCGTATATGTAAGAGGAAAGTACGTTTTCGTGTAAATGGAAGAGGTGCAACACGCTAATTTCCGCGATAAACTTATTATACATGAACATGTGGAAGTTGGAATAATTTTATAGGACCATCTTGCGCGCTCGCAAGATAATCTCTCCGTTTTACATAACTAGTAAAAGATCGCTATTCACACGTCAATTCTTGTCTCTACACGAAAATAATGACTTTACCGAAATATCTAAAATTTTAAGTAGATGATATAAATCTGAAAATAATAATTTTGAGAGACCATCAAAATATAATAATTATATAGAAAATTCATGAAGCACGATGAGGAATGCTGCAAAAAGCTTTGATATTTTAGCAACCAGCTTGAGCGTTCTACATAATTATTTTAAAAATTCAACAAAATTATTTTCAAATCTGTATATTATATATATGGGGCATTCTTTCTCAAATCAGCCAACCGCCTGCGCATTTTATTTTTAAAAATAAAATTTTTTTCGGAAGCGTCAAAATTTCCGCCTAAACCTCAATTTTTTGATGCCATATGGTGTTTTTTATTTCCTTCTTATGGGTGTGACCATACGTTAAAAATAATGCTCAGACTTACCAAAATACTTGAAAAATGCAAAAATAACGTTTAGAGAGCTTTTTTTTTAATGATTTAATTAGGATAAAAGATACTCGCGACCTAGATATGTCTTTTAAAAGTTCATGACATCAGCTAAGATCACGTACACCCTCGACTTTAGCTTTATCCGATGTTATTGTCGCGGCTTATTCGTCGCCGGTTGCTGGGGTCACGGGGGTACTCGAGGGCCTCGTACGCAACACTGAGCATTATTTTTAACGTATGGTCACACCCATAAGAAGGAAATAAAAAACACCATACGGCATCAAAAAATTGAGGTTTAGGCGGAAATTTTGACGCTTCGAAAAAAATTTTATCTTTAAAAATAAAATGCGCAGGGGGGTGGCTGATTTGAGAAAGAATGCCCCATATATATATATATATATATGTATGTATAGCTAAATTTTTTAATGAACTGAAAATGCTCTGAAAGAAATGATTGGCTGCTGCAGCAAATTAGATGGTAAATATGGCATAGTATTTTAAAATTGGCTGCAGCAACCAATTTTTGGTTGCGTTAGTCGATCGAAATTCTGTACTGACATTGTGGATGGTTAACACAACTAAAAATTGACTGCAGCAACCAAAAATCGGCTTTTTAAATGCTATGCCATATTTACCATCTAATTTGCTGCAGCAGCCAATCTTTTCTTTCAGTGTGCTTCAACAAAACCTTCTTTTCGTACATTATTGAAAATATTAGAAAATTTCTATAAAGAAAGCAAATTAAATTCTGGAAAGAAAATAGCTGATCGAAAAATATATTAATTTATAAAATATAAATAGGGGAGAGATAACAGATAAACTCTACAAAATACGGGTGTAGATTTAAGATGTTATGTATATTATCAACATCTTTATGACGTGGATTCCAAATCCATGATGTTAACCTACACCCATATTTCGTGTACAAAATATGAGTGTTGATTTAACACCGTACGGTTTATATAATTCTCACCATGCTGATGGTGTTAATATTAACAACATAGATTTAATTAAAACCGCTTGACGTTTAAAACCCATGATGTTAAATCGCTCTCTCTGATTTCTCGCATCTGATTTTCTTAGCATTTCCAAACTTGGACAACTCTCACGTGGGGATGATTTTTCCGGGTGCGAGAAAACATTACGTATATTTTCCGATAAATTTTCACGGAGGTTTCTCGTAAAGACTTCGCAGAGTCGTGTTCGTTGCTTTGTTGGAACGGGGCTTCTTTATTTTTAACAATCTACCGACATTTACCGTCCGTTGTCACCACAGAATCCCGATATTCACCTCTCACCCACCAATAGTCCTGCCAACTTGCGGTTGCGCCGCTTGGCTTCCCCACAGCGATGTTTTGCTTCCTTCCGTTACTATAAATAAAGTACCTCCGCGCGATTTCTCGTCCTCATTGGGATTCCTCGGTCCCATTGGACCTGAATGACTTCTGCCGTTTTGAAAACACATTCTCGAAATAACTCTTTTGACGCATAAAATAGCTATATTTTAGATATTGATACTGTTTGTTAATAATTCAATATTAATGTATAATAAGTAAATAAACTTATGGAGAGAATAAAAGTAATTGACATTCTGTATACTTGTATTAATTTGGATATATTTAATAAGTTTTAATTAATTTTATATGATTATAAATATATTAATTTGCTCACATATGTTAATAATATTAATACATATTTCAATGTGTTGATATATTTATTAATAACATTAATAAATATATAAACATGTTAAAACGTGTTAATAATTAAATTATTAGTAATATTATTTATTTAACATTAGAAGAAACTCTACAAATATATATATTCATAACTATTCATATCCATGACTATTAATTAAATAATTCAAAATTACATTTTGATTGATTAATTTAAACTTGTTTAGGTTGAATATGTGTTTTTAATCTTACATTGGAAAGAACGATTTCGTTAAAAGATTTAAAATTTTGCAGAGATCTGAAAAATAATTTTGTTGAACTATCTGGAGACACTGGTAGTGTCTCGGCGCTAAGCTGCGCGTAGCGACACTGCCGTGCCTCC
>NW_017295795.1:318543-386910 GCF_001594075.2 Trachymyrmex cornetzi
AGTTTCACGACCGATTAAGTAATTGGCGTTGGTGAAACTGGCCCAAATCGTGATTCTTTACGAGAAGCACCATTTGGGCCAGTTTCATCAACGCTTAGCACTTTTTTTACCTTTTTTTTAAAAAGGTCAAAATAACTTCATTAGAAACTCAAAGTGATTGCTAGAATATAAAAATGGCAACATTGCTCATCATACTTGAGATTCCTACGTACCTAATTATTTTGATGTTCGACATTATTTTTAAATTTATACCAGCAAAAGTTTAAATCGGTTTTTTCCGTGTACATATTACTTGAATCTTTAACGTAGATGAACAATTTGTCTTCACAGATGCTGTCCAACAGATGTTTGCTTATGAAAAATATATTAATAATTAATTGTGTTATATTAATTGAGGGGATGGGCGGAATAAAGACCTAATTACAAAAAATCTTGATATTAATAAAAATTAAAATAACTTGCTATTTTTTTTATTATACATAAATGGATACAATATTAAGGAGGTTGTAAGGGCATAAAACACATATTAATATTTTCGCTTTAAACAAACTACATACATGTGAAAGTTGTGTTCATAACATTCTGGTTTTATTGAGCAACACATTTTTATAGGTTATTTATTTTATTTGTTATTAGTTTTATTGTTATAAATTGTTGTTAGTTTTATTGTTAAAAATTGTTAAAATAATAAGAAAAATCTAAATGTTTTTATATAAATATATTAAGTACTAAACATGACTTATGCAAAGTTTCATTGAGATTCACCATTAGTTTATAACAAATAACAAATTTTATTTATTTACTGAACAATTAATGTCTGCATCTCAAGATAACTTTACAAAAATATTGGTGAATTCCTAGAGTATTTATATAAAAAAATTGAGATTTTTATTATTATTTTATAATACATTTTCATATATTTATATTAGAGTACAAATTTAAAAAATATTACTACTTATTTAAATAACTTTTGATCCAGATGGTCAATTGTTTCTATTTTTTTTGTATTATTATTAAATGAAATTTAGAATAGTCTATAATTTTTTCAAGTAGTTCTTAACATATTGCATTTGCCTTACAACCTCCTTAATTGAATTTATGTAATGTCTTTAAGAAGTTACATGTTATAATCTTCTCTATTACAATCAATATTACATGAAAAAGCTAATTACCCGAAAAAGAGTCTAAATAGAATTGTGCCCTAAGTATTTGTTTATTCCGCCCATTTCGCTCAATTATTAATATAACAATAATTATTAATAATTTACTATTAATAGTTGAATTATTATAAATATAAATTTCGTTGTATTTAATATTCATAACATTACATTTAGAAGTCAGAACTGCGACGCCCTAGACCTTCGTGCCTCTTTCTCCACAGCTGACCTCCGCGTATGCGGGGTTGATCGAGCAACCAAAGAGATAGGAAACATGACAAAGCGTAGGTGGAAACCGATGGATCGTTCCCGGGGCACTCCTATGGACGCAGGTGACTTACCTGGAAGTTCAATTAGAGGCGATTCCGTGATGGGGAATGAGCGAGCGACTGTGAGTGCGCATAAACGCCGGGCCGGTCGGGCTGAGCGCGCACGATCGCGATCGCGAGAACGAGAGGAGCTTACCCAGGAGAGCCCACAATACCCACCCCGCCGCCGCCGCCGCCGCCGCCGCCTCTCCCACTCTCGGGCAAACGCCGGAGCTGCGTGTCGGTAAAATTGGCTTAGTCAGCGGCCACATTACAGGGCATTACGGAACATTAATAGGACATTATTGTGACAGCATCATTTCGCCATCCGCGACATTACGTATCGAGGCCCCATTCGTGTGATCGCGTTCGTATGTGTTCTTTCGAAGTAAAAATTATAATCTAAAAGATTATAAAAGAGCTAGAAAAAGCACAAATTTTAATTTTTTACTCGGATATGTATTTTCTTTAGATATATGACGCCAAATTATTGTTGTAGAATTCAGTTTTTACATTTATTCGAAAGATTTCTGTGTAAAGATAGCTGTATTTAAAATGTAGTGTAATGACTAAAGTTCAAATCAGACTACAAATTAGGATCGAGATTAAAATAGAATTTGGCCAATCGAAACAAACTTCTCTAAATTTGATATTGATTTTCTTTATTCTAATTGATATTTTTTTATTATTATTTTCTTTGGATATATGATGAGACAAATTATTGTTCTAGAATTCAGTTTTTGTATTATTCAAAAGGTTTCTATGTAAAGATAGCTGTAAATAATTAAAATGTAGTGTAATGACTAAAGTTTGTATCAGACTGCAGGATTGAGATTAAATTGAAATTTAATCAATCAAAATAAAGTTCATTAAACTTGACATTAACTTTCTTTCTTCTAATTGATTAAATTTCGATCTATTATAATCTCAATTCTAATCCATAGGTTTAATTTAAATAACTATGGCCAAGGATATACTTTTTTATATTAGATCTAATTTCGTAAAGATATTATCAACTCTTTAGGTATTGCAATAACGTAAAAATATTTCACTCTCGATATTTAAATTTATTTAAGGACAAAAAATGTCAAATAATACTGAAATAACGTAGAAATAAAAAATGTTAATTTTAATGATGAAAAAAAATAAATAAATTCTGTATTAAATAAAGTATCTTTTAAAAGACAATGTATAATGTGAATACACAATAAATAGAAAATAAAGGTCCTAAACAGTCAAACTGTGAATTTTATGTTATATATAAATTCACACTAAATTATATTTAAGCACTAAAGATCCAGCTTAGGACTTTTACTTCCTATTTGTTACGAATATCTTTTTTTTTCAGGACTTTGATTGAAACACACACACACAGTTTTTTTTACTCATTTCTAAAACCTAATTTTTAACTCAATTTTTTTACTCCGAAGTAAAAAGAATCTTTTGATTTTTCCATCTCTACAATACTGTCTGTATTAGCGGATGCATGTACCCCGCACGGCCGGAGAAAGAAAGAGCGAGGGAGAGGGGGATGTGCTGTAGGTCACGTAGCTCGTGAATCATGCAACCTTACCTTTACCTCGTAAGCGATCGCGACTTCTGAGAAACAGTCGGGTATATACGTGCACACGTACGCCCACGCGACCCCACGTAACCGAGACCCATACACGGCGCCCGATTCTCCGATATCTTCTCTTCTCTCCCTCTCTCTCTCTCTATCTGTCTCCCTCTTTTTCCCTCACCGTGTCCGCGACCTCCGGATAGTCAACCCTCGCCGAAGGTCGCCAAGGCCTCGAGCGCAACGAGGTGACGGATGCTGCTCGGGACAGAATACCGTTCTCGTAGGAACTGGAGTTTACTGGAGTTCGTGGTAATCGGTAGAACGCGGTTCTCGGAATGAAGATTCGGAGGACCTTAATTCGCCGCCGCGGGGAAAGTCGTGGGTTTTCAGAACAGGATTCACGGAAAGCGAGAGAGGTAGAAGCTGCACCTTGAGTTAATAATGAGAAATAATGTAGTTGTAACTTGAACTGTTAGGATTAATATTAAAAGGGAGAATCGTAACGAAATTATATCTTTCACGTAAAATAGAGTTAGCGAGATTAATGTCAACTGATAAAAATGAATCGCAACGCGACATTATGTTAATTATATTATTAAAATTCTGTGGACAAAAAGAGCTTGATGTATACAAAGCATCGATTTATATTCTTTAAAAGTGAAGCAGTGACTTAATTTAGTGCTATACTTGTAAACGATGTAATCCGCATCAGTAAATATTTACCGGTTTTCAGTAATAATACGCTGATTTGCTTTTAGAGGTTGTGACTTTTTACAGATTGAAATGCATTTCACTCTTCAGAAAATTATAATCTCTAAGGCTCAATTTATCATTATCTGGTTAATTTCTTGTTAAGTTTAACCTATGTTTCATCCAATAATGGGTTTCACCCATGACATCATCATAGATGAAATCTATTGGATAAAACATCAGATTAAGTCTAACCTTTTAAGTTAATCAGAAAATGGAAAACCGCCTAAAAGTGAATCATTGCATTATTACTGAAAAACAGTAAATATTCGCAGATAATTACATCAGTTATAAGTACAGCATTGAAATCAATAATAATAATACACTGATTCACTTTTAGAAAGTATGTTTACTTAAAAAATACAATTTTAATATAATTTTATTTAAATAATATAATAAGAAAGATATATGATACTGTTTGATTCTAAATAAACGCACACGGAAAAATGATGTTATATTAACAGCATTAGCCGATAAAAGTCTAATTGAAGATAATCTTGTTAATTCAGTGACAGTATATTAATGAAACGAACTTAGCAAACAAGCTAACGTTATTTGTCGTTATTTTAACGTTAAAATGAAACACGTCATGCTCTTGTTTTAATAAAATAGTTATTTAGTTAATTAATATTGTCATTAAATTAACAAGATTATTTTCAATTAGACTACTGATGGCTAATATTGTAAATATAACATCATTTTTTTTCATACACAGTCTTCATGAAATATTGATATAGTCAGAGAGAATACAATGTACGAGTACAACGTAAGACTAAAACTTTGGGAAACGTATGTAAATTCGTAAAGGTGTTGTAAATCTACGAATAATATCTGCGATATTAATCTCTACAGATAATTTACAGAAATTTGCCCTCATTTTCCACTTAACGGTACCGCAGCTTAATAATCCGAGAACATTTTGCAGGTAAAGCATCTTTCCGACTTGTCTTTGTTCCGAAGAGTCCAAGATAATCGCCCCCGGTCCCTTTCGCACACCGTTAACATGAAATATAATGCGATGATGAAAAGATAATGCGACAGGTGAAATTCGCATCCCGCGATGTTGAAAAAGCAGAGATCCAAAACTGATATAGGCGACCACTTTGGCATTTGTATTCGAAAACGTGGAGTGAATTTTAACCATTTTATACGACAGTATATTCGCCACTTAATATTTGTAATTAAAATTAATATCTCCTCCGCAAAGAAATTAGAACGTCCTATCACAGAAGGCATTTTTGTAGAAAATGTCTAAACATATTACATGTATATTATCGCTTCCTTACTTTAACTTTTCTTTTATCTAACCATATAAGCCTTTTTCCTTAATTATTTGATTTATTCGTATAACAGTCCAATTGAATTTATTATTGTTAATTTTGTGATTCATGTCAATCCCTCTTTTAAAGAGAATATTATAATATTAAAAAATAAGTGAATAAGGTCATGTTCGGTCAAAGCGAGTACTGGCTAACAGGTGCTATAAAGACTTAAATTACCTGTCAATTTAAGTTTTAATAATACAATAGAATAAGAACGGCTCAATTAATTTCAATACAGAAACTTTAATGATGAGTGGGCTATTGGAGCCTTACGTCAGTTATTAAATTACGAATATTAATATCAATGTAAAGATACTATTTACAAATTATATATCATTGAAAATCTAATCATACGACGTTTCGATCCTCTGGTCATCCTCAGTGATATTACAATTTAAAACAATCTTAACACTATTACAATATGTTCAACTCTATTACTACAATTCTACATTCGTCAATTATAAAAGTTGTGATCTTCGTTACCAAGGTGTTCTTCTCATAATTCCATTAATTCTGTTCTTCCATTCCGCATTATTCTCCTCACTGTTGTCGCAATTGTGTTATTATATCCAAGATTACGCTCCATTATGTGGAACATAACAGATCCGAGGATTCTTTATTGGATCCATAACCAATACATCTCTTACATCAGTAACCAATTATGTAAGATTGTAACTATGAAGTGATTATACATTTGATTATTTCTTAACTATCTTATTAAATTCACAATTTACTTACTTAATTCCTCCCATCTGCTATATTCTTAAGCAATGTATAATCCTTCTGTTATTTTTAGCAATGAGAATAACCTTCTCTGTCAAGATTTTGTACAATAATAATCATTTTTGGTTCGCACATAATGTTATTTCACACATAACATATTCTTTGTTAGACACACTAAGTGAGGAAAAGACGATCAAGGATCGGGAGATACATGTCAGACAACAACTCAGTGTCACTTTGTTTATTAATCCCATTCTTTTGTTTTTTGATATATATCATTTCCGACACCGCTCTAGCCACGTACGACTGTTCCTTATCTAAAATCTTAACATTTTGCCAATCAAAATCATGTTCCGTCGAAATTCTATGTTCAGATACAACCGACGGAGAACCACTAATCTTCTTAATATTTCTTATATGTTCATTAATCCGTTTTAACTTACTTTATATAATATTTTTACATTGATATTAATATTGGCAATTTAATAACTGACGTAAGGCTCCAATAGCCCACTCATCATTAAAGTTTAAGTTTTAATATTTCGTACTCCAGCTTCAATTTAGAACTGTGTTTTAAAACCGATAAATAATCGGGGCGTTTACTTGAACTGGAAATTATTAGATTTATGCAAAAGTATTATTAGGTACCAAGACCCACTTTGATCGAATATAATCTTCTTCGTTTACTTATATTGAACATTTCTCGGTTAATTTTCGCTTATCATGGTTTAATATTATAATGTGGTACAATATGTAATAACATAGTGCATATGCTTGCAAGCTATTATTAATCCGTTATTATAATACTGTTTCTACGAGTTAGTTTCCGTGACGTACCCGGCAAAATTACGCGTGGGAGGGCAACGCGTCTCGTCTGGGGGTAATGCGTTTTAATTTAGGAAAGAGTTGGAAGGACATGCGGAATATCCTAGGATGTGTGGAAATACGCGGGTGTAGTAAGGTATGACAGTAACAGTCCCACAACATCGGAACGGTCGTTCTTTGTCTACCTACCTTGAGTGCGATTATTCTTCGCGCTTATTATCCACCCGTTCCACGAATCCGTAGATTTCTCCGTAAAATGCGTCATAGGATCGGGCGCAAATTACCATCAACAGAAAATGTAACGACCCGTATTCCTTTTTTTTCCTCCTGTGCTTTTTATTAATTTGACAGTTCCGGTAAAGCAGCTCTCGAGAATATTTTCCCACGAAGCTGGTTTTATCTCCGTCACAAAACACGCGGCGATAAGTTTCCTGCTTTCCTGCTGCCTTCCCTCCTTTCCTCCCACAAGATAATATTTTGCATTATGGAATGCAAAAGTTAAATGTCATCGTTTCTATTTTTGAAAGTTATGCGAAGACGTAATTTTCTAGAATAGATGTTTGAATGAGAAAATTATGCTATTATTGATTATTTAACAAAAACATCATTTTACATTTGAATCTTCAGAAACAAAAGTATAATTATGATACTTAACGATTTTCATATTTTCCTATCTTTATCCACATTTTAAATTTCATATGTTGCATTTCACTGTGTTTACACTTTTTAATTAATTATTACATTGTACGCTCTTCATCGCCTCCTACTGTTAAATTTATATGTCGATTATATATATATATATATATATATATATGTATATAAAATCAGAGTTATTTTTAATTTCTATAAGTCGCCGTTGCTTCTACTCAATATAAACAATATGCCATTATTTAACTGAAACAATATAATTGAAATATTTGACTAAAAAATTGTATTACTTAAATTTAGTTTATTATTTATTAAATGTATACATTAATATGAATTTATTTACCTTAAGCCTAATCACAGAAATAGATTGATTACATTTCAACATATGTACATGAAAGTTAAAAATAACAAAATGTTATTTTTGGCTCAAGACATTGGGTTACCATTGCTCCTTTGATATCTAACAGTATGATTTAAATAACCTCGGTTATCTCAGATTACGTAATCGCAGGCATGTGTCATTGTCGCAACAAGATTCGGATGGAACCCATCAGCTAATACTTCCTCGGAAGCGTCAGCGCCTTTCGAGTATCACCGCGGTTTTCCATTCATTATTCTAACGTTCTCATTACTACATTACGATTCGTGATAACACCGATGTCATGTTAGACATAGTCTGTCAATCCACCGCTATACGCCTACTTCCGAGAAGCGGTCGTGTCCCTACCAGCGACACCGACGGCATACCAGTGCGGTGCACCGAATATAAGTACACTCCGACGAGGTCGGCCATGAATTATGACATATTTGCGGTCGAGGATCTCCTACCTACCTATCTAACTACCCTCCGTCGCGTAGGAGAGACCTTTCTCGCCACAGCCTGACGAGACACGTTCTTGGATGAAGACATACACACGTACATGCGTACGTGCACGCGGACACTCGTACATGGTCATGATCGTGCATTCCTAATGTCTTCCTTACGAACAATCTACTGACCGGACCGTCTCCTCGTTAGACCGTTCTCACACTTGCGATCTGTTTATAGACGTCATGAATGTCTTAAAGCACGTGGAGCAGAATCGATTCGGCGTATTTGTGCGTAAATATTTGTTTATCTGATAGCATCTGTTTTAGTCTTACACACACAGAAATCTAAATTAATACTGATTAATTTAATATTAAAAAGTACTGATTAATTACTTATTTTGAATATTAAAGCACTCTCTAAATTCTTTGGAGTGGAATTTTACTTTAAAAAGTGAAATCTTTCAAAGATTGAAAATTTTGCCACTCTTTTTCAAGATTAGCAGAATTTTCACTCTTTCGAGCGAGACTTTATTCCAAAGAATTTAGAGAGCATTGAATAATAGTACTTTTAATACTCATAATAAGTAATTAAACATTATCTTTCAGTATTAAATTTCTATGAAACTATATATATGTTGAAGATTGTAAATAGATATATATTAATATAGAATTATATATATACAAATAGGTATACATAATTAAAATATTAAGTCAATCAATGAAAATCTAATTTTAGATTGTTTAATTATAATCGCGGATACGATTCGCGGATATTGTATTTATGAAGCTTTTTCTAAAGCTCTGAGGATTTATATTTTCTTTCGAAAGAAGGATTTTCTGGTTGACAAATATAAATTTATTTGACAAGAATATAACTCATATATACACACACATTAAAAATATGTCTTATCAATTAAAAAAAGATCTTGATAAAAACCTAATATACAAATCTAAAAATTCGTCAAAGATAGAACTCAACATATGCTTTCAGTTGTAATTTTTTTAAACAATGCTCCTTCTGAAATGTTTACTTACATCATCTTGAAAGTTTTTATGAGCGTGAATAATTTATGTATACGGAAAAAATGATGTATTAATTAACATTAATCGCCAGCAATCTAATTCGATAGTATTAACGAAATAAATATTGTTATTAACAAGATTATTTTTAGTTAAACTGCTATTGGCTAATGCTGTTAATACAACATCATTTTTTCCATGTAGTTAAAGGGAATATTCCGCTAAGGTACGATCGATCACCTGGTGAAATTGTGTGGAATCAGCTTTACGTACTGTATCTGGAAAGACACGTGCATCTCAGTCTGTATTGTCTGTAACAGACAGTCCCTCGGAGAATTGTTATAAATATTATATTGTACGTAAGAGAGAACAGCGAACAATTAAGGTGAAATGAGCGAATTCGGCGAAGTCACTAGCGACGGTGATTAAGCTTTTAGATGTTCGCGCGCGTTAGAGATTTTATTGTCACCCTCTCGGGGATTTTCACAGAGATCACGATCGTTCCCGTGGCACTCCTCGCAACACATTATCCTAGCTATTATCCGGAATCCCGCTAATGTACCTACCGAGATTAACGGATCATCACGCGAAAATCGTTCCGCTTCCGCGAAAAAGGGCGAGGAACTCGCACGTGTCGCGCTCGTGCGACCGTAGTCCCGGCATCGATCGGCGATTTCTGGGAGGTGACTTCATTCGGGGATTCCGTGGCGGTCACGCTTTCGTTTTCTTCGACCTATGTATATACCTGGCGGAGGGACAGAGCAAGAGAGAAAAGGATGAAGAATAGCTACCCCGTCAGGTACCACCACCCACCGCCATTATCGCTACATATATGTGAGAACTTCGACCTCCGTTAGGAGGACGCGCGTAAAGCCCAGATCGTCACGTTCTCGTACGATCGATTCCGTCCGCTATTTTTTATGATTAAATTTTCCGCTGACTTTCTCGTCGATTAAAAACCTGGACGCCACAGGTCTGTCGTGCAGGTATGAAAGTCCCCCGCGGGACTTTCCTTGGAGACTCTATACTGCAAATCCAAATGTGTAATTAATTTTCATGTGTGTGTTTGTGTGTGTGTGCGTGCATGTATGTGATTTAGTTTTATGTATAAAAATAACATTATGCTATAGCACTATACATTTAAATGTGTATAATAATAATATATGTATTATAATTTTTACACAGAAAATTAGATCACACATGTCATACGAGTACTCATATGAAGGCATCTATTAAGTTATGATACATTTGGATTTGCAGTGTAAACTCGAATATATAATTAGTGCCTTCATATACCTATGTGTGTATATTAATTTAGTTTTCTATGTAACGGTACATTATACTACACGTTTAAACGTAAATCCATTTTTATGTATACAGAGAGAGAGAGAGAGAGAGAGAGAGAGTAGTGTATTATTTTTACATAGAAAACTAAATTACACATATATGAAGACACTTATTGCACACGCGTGGATTTGCGGGTAAACTTGTTTTCGGCAGGCTGATTTCTGTGCAAAGCTGATTGTAAAAACAATTTCAGGCTTATTCATTTAATTTCTTGGTTGATCTAATGTAAGAACTGATATATCTTTACGCAAACTTAAGATTTTTTTTATTTTATTATTTATAATTTATGAGTTATATTTACGATTTTGCATCATAATAAAAGCATAAAAATGCACTCTTCTCGGTGAAGTCGTTAATAAATAGATTTTTTCGGGAACGAAAGTTCGCATTAATTCCTTTCGAGCAAAATCCTGTTCCGACTTACGTTTGCCACATCCCACGGAGAAATCGCTTCTAGGAAATTGCATCTGCAGATCTTGGATCTTTAGTCGAAACGTGGGAATCGAGATGTCGCGAGACAACAATCGTCTCTCATTATGATCCAAGTACTTGCATCAGTCTCTCATAACCGTTTATTGATGGAGTCCGCGGTCTGTATGGACATAAATAGAAAAACGGTTGTCGCAGAAGATAAGTAATAGAACTTGACGAAAGCCGAGGCTGCGACCTGCCGCTCGTTATCACCGGAAGAAAGGCTAAGTGGAACGTTAATGGGAAAATCGAAGGCGCGCGCGCGTGCGGGGTTACGCGATTGGAATAATCACGGGTCGGAGGTCAGCACGGATGTATAATTCCTATCCCGCACTTCCGTGGTCGCAAAGGAGGGTCGCTTTGCCAGTTTTTCCTGTTTTGATTTCCACTTTTGAAATCAGAGTTGCCACAAAACTGAAAATCAGGGAAAAGTCAGGGAATTTTGCCAAATTTTTTGGAAAATAAAAATTCTTGGCTTTAAAGAAGTTCAGTGTACGTCATACTTATATATGTACAGTTTTAGAACACTATCCACTTAATAAGTAAAAATGCATGCAAT
The DNA here is from genome assembly GCF_001594075.2 of Trachymyrmex cornetzi. Taxonomy (NCBI): domain Eukaryota; kingdom Metazoa; phylum Arthropoda; class Insecta; order Hymenoptera; family Formicidae; genus Trachymyrmex; species Trachymyrmex cornetzi. The sequence goes on from NW_017295795.1 coordinate 330,045, forward strand.
GTCAACATTAACAATAATTTACACTACTATACGTTAAATTGATCAATCAACAAAATATTTAACAGTTTTTAAATCAGGACGAAAATTAAAAAATTTCAAGATATTATTGTAAGTCGAGAAAAATCATGAAATTTTATTTGAAAACAGAAAGAAGTTATGGGAAATTTTAGAATGAGAAATTTGTGACAACTCTGAAAACCCTTCATCTTTGCTTCATGTCTTTTGATCACGCCTCCATAATTAGACTTCAAATGATGAACATATAATATATTTAACGGTTATACGACAAGAGAGGGGATTTAATCGCCTTATTACATTTTATCTCGCGTAATTGAAATTAAGACGCCGCTGCACTTAAGGCGTCGCAACGCGTCAGAAGGTACATTGCTTTTAATAGCTGCAGAAAAGCTGCAGCTTTGCATAACTGTTGTAAGATTTTTAACATGATTGGTTTTTGCCTTTAGAGTCTCGTTAAACCCAAATATATAAACCAATGGTATTAGAGAATCTGACGATAGTTGCAAAATTTTATTTCTTGCGCTGTTAGATATTAAAGCAATACGGGTAAAATTCAGTGAGTTAAATGTAACATCTTATTATTTTTAATTTCCATATATACCAAAATGTAAATCAATCTATTTTTGTGTTTGTTTCAAAGTAAACAATATTCATAATAACACTTAGTGAATAATAAATTAAATTTGAGTTAAATTTAATATATTTTTTTGAGTTAAATTGTTTAACTTCATTATTTCAGTTAAATAGATGACATATATTAAATACGAGCAATGCCAACCTATAGTAATGATTAAAAATAACTCAAATTGGGTATAATTTGACATTATGAATTTAACAGTGTACTAAAGAAGAGAATATCACAATGGTTGCAAAAAGCTTTTTTCTACTATAATTCTATAAATCCCGGCGATCCCAGAGGAATCAAAATTCGATCGATGGTCTAGATTTAGATCTTGGTGCAGAAGTCTTCGCGGAAGATAAATTTTTGCTGCTGGAGAACAGAAGCGAGGTAGCAAGCATCTCGACGGAGACGATGAGGGAATTCGAGCGGATGGTCTGACGATAGTCTGAAGTGCAGAAGAAGAACGGTACTCGCGCAAGAGGCCGGAAGGCGAGAAGTGATGACGGGAGGATGGAGATTCGAAAGGGAAGAAGAAAGGAAGAAATGGAGGAAAGAAGAAGATCACTCGCTCGGGAGAGTCGGGAGTCATTTTCTCGGATCTTGCTCGCCAACTCCACGTTCGAGCGGTTGCAGTCGGTGCACAAAATTCCGAGAAGCGACGGCCCTTTACCTGGCCCGCCGCGAGGAGACGAGTTCTGCGATCGCGAGGGAACGAAAAAACCGGAGGGACACTCGAGACACAGACGGAGACGGACTTACCACCGGATATCTCGGAATGGAATTCAATGACTGGAATCGAATCATCAAATGTTACGTATTCTTAATCTTAACAATCCTTCGCATTCGTTTTATATGAGGTATAACTAATTACAGTATCTCTCAGCTTATTAGAGTCGACTTGAGAAATATTTTTACCTTTGACAAATTCCAATTTTATGCGCTGCCTACAATTTTCATAGGAAAAAGATAATATTTTTTGCTTTTCTTTTAGAAAAAAAAACGTACATAGATTTATAAATTTTACAAAGAAATATCACATTTTTATGTAAAAATTCATATATAAATTAACTATAAAGTCACATATAATTAATAATTAATAATCGATGTATGTATAATCTTCACTGATTCTCATTTAAATAATAAAGACTTCTTTTTTATACTCACAATTGCTTATTTTTAACAATTAATACTTGACCTTTAGTACACGATTGGGTTATTCATGTCTTACGTATTTCTTTTTTTTTTAACACTATATGCATCAAGAAATTAATTATAACGTTTATATACAATATTTTTTTAATACACAACTTTACAAGTACTATCTAAAGATGCCAAAGTACAAAAATTACTTAATAATTCCTTTATATATATATGTGTGTACTGACAATAAAATTTAGTATCAATAATATACATAAAATTACATAAATCTATTCATGTATTCTGCTGTTGTTTTCTCTTGTCCTGCATACTATTTATAAATAGATGTCTTTTGACATTTTTGAAGCAAATCAGCAGAAAGTGAAACAACAATTTTAACGATAACGTAATCGTTATCTCTTGCCAAATAAGAATAATGTGAATTTATACGTATTAGAATTGAAATACGTACGGAGATTCATTTTGTCGAATGCATTTATCTCTTTACAGCCATCATAACGTGAAATCCGGACGTCCTTTAAATGTCTCCTAGGAATCGGAATTACGGATGATCGAAGATCAGAATGTCCTACGCGTGTTACTCTTACGTGGAAAATTCACCCCATTCGACGAGACACCTTCAACGCTCAGCTCGGTTCTGCTCACAATCAGTTGAACTCGCTCGCTCCTTGTCTCTCTCTCGCTCGCTCTCCTCGGACTCGTCGCGCGCGCATTGCGCGACGTGCCGCGGAGGGAGCGAACTCGTTGGATATATACATGCACACGCGATATCATAGCGGCGAGCAGTCGACACGCGGCACTCGTACGAAGCGGGTCTCCTCGTGCTCTCCTTCCCTCCTCCTGCGGCCGAAGGAGAGAAAGGAAGAAGAGAGACACAAGTATTTTAAGCTCATCTCCGCGAAATCTTCGACGGTAAAATTCGTCGAAAGGACCCGGCTCTACGATATCACACCACGGATTAATTACTCGTCGATCAATCGCGACATTTTACGCGATGACTCTATTTACCGGAACGGAAAGAGAAAACACGACGTGAAGTTTCTCCCCGTTGAACATCCGGCTTCGATCTTCGTCTCGGCGGGCGCACTCTTAGAATTAGTCGCGCGTGGATTCCTGAGAGATCGATTGGGGACGTCGCTCGATTGTACCAACGAAACACAAGATCCTCTCACTCTCGGACGTGTCGTGAAGACGACTCTCGCGGAGAGATCGCCGTGAACGCGGAAGTAACCGGAATCAGCCGGTACCAACCGGATCTAGGAGTATTATTTGTCTCGTCAAAAAATCCGTCCGCTCGTCAGCGGGCCGTATCAGCTCCAATTTAAATAATTAGGAGCTTCGGTTTAAGAAATTAGGAGCTCCAGCTTAAGGAGTTAGGAACTCCAGTTTGAGACTTAGTTTGCTTCATCTTCAGGAATCTCCTGAATCGGAGAGAACCAGCAAAACCTTTAAAAAGCAGTACTCCACACTCCGATACTCGAGTAGCCGGCGTGAGACCGGCCACGAGATTGTGTCCCTGGCTATGGACAAACTCCCAATAATCCCTCGAAGTGGTATTATTCACAACAACGCGGACCACCAGAAGGAGCGTCAAGAGAGAGCAACGACGACGACGACGACGACGACGACGACGGGGGTGGCGGTGGCGGCGGCGGTGGTAGTCGGTGGTGCGGAGGCACGATGCAGCACAAGAAGCGGCGCGATCCCCGATAACGCTGCCGCCGATCGTCGATTCCCTATCGCATCGGCGAGAGGAGAAGAATACACTCAAAGAAGACGCTCGGGAATTGCTGATACGTCGCAGCCGATCAGCTGCGCACGTCGGAGACGTCGGGACGCTTTGGTCGCGATCGCGCGACCACGTAGAAATACATGGCACGCGGAAAATAAAGGCGGATCGTCAAGGATCGACGTTATCGGTGATCATGCAGAGCGGGACTGTGCTCTCGATGCGACGGACTCGGCAGGATTTTGGAACGTCAGGACTCCCGACGACGACCGCCACACTTGTTGCGTCTCGATCGACGCGGCCACGTTTCTCGCGCGGCGTGGACCAGCCTCACCAGCCCGCGACCTTATCGTCGAACGGCGGCATCGACGAGCTGGTAGTGCCCTGCTGACTCGCAGCAGGTCCATCGGGGGAGGTGAGGAGATATTTCGCAGCACGGTGAATGATATTACGATAGGAAGGGAAGATCGGTTTTTCGAGACTCCGCTCGTCGGTACCACGGATTTTCCCGAGTGCAACGGACGTACCTTATCCAGCAACGCTTCAAGTATCGTGCTCCATGGAGTGAACGGAGGATCATCGACAACTGTCCGCGACGTCCGCGGAAGACCGATCGATAGCGACGTCAACACGGAGAACCCTCGGACCAGTGGTCCCGCCAGGCTGATCGAAATCGGTATCGTCGAATCCTCGTGCGAGGAGCAACCGTGCGTTCTCGCTGAGGAGATTGTACGCCGAAGAGACACCTCGTCTACGGTGCGATTTCCCGCGAAACTCGATCCCGGTGGACGTGCGTGGCGGACCAAGGCGGACACGCGCTGGAGATTGCCGAGGATCGGCCTCGTCCAGCGAACTCTTCTGCTGGGACTACTCGCGACGAGTCTGCTCTGCGACATGGTGCTGTCCGCGCCATCGTCATCGTCAGTTCTCGAGGACGATGTCGAAGAGGAAGAGCTAGGAATGCCGAGGAACAGCCTTGGCGACGACGAGCTGGAGGTTATCAGGAGGAGCATCGTGCAAGGCCTCGGGCTCCAGAGGATACCTGATCCTTCGAAGGTAGGTCTGGTCGAACACGGCATTAGCGAGAATACAAAGTATCGTATACTGTTAAATATTAGAAAAAAGCAAATTTAAATCAATTTCTTGAATTAAATAACATTTTGTTATTTTTAATTTCCAAGTGGGTCGAAATATATTATATAATACAAAAACGTTTGGTTAAAAAAACAATCACATCTAATTAATTCATATCTGTGATCAATTAGTTTGAAAGTGAACAAAGTGATAAATTAAATTTGAGTAAAATTTAATACATTTCTTGAGTTAAATTGTTTAACTTTATTGTTTTAGTTAAATTAATGTCAAGAGAGAGAGAATACCTGTACACACTGAAAGAAAAGATTGGCTGAATATGGCATAGCATTTTTATTAATTGGTTGCAGCAGTCAATTTTTCGTTGCGTTAGCCTATCGAAATCCTATATGACATTGCGGATAGACTTGTTCCTCACACGGAAAAAAAATTTTACTTGTTTCAAGGAAAAATTATTTGATTCAAGAAAATAATTTTCTCAAATAGTCCCTAGCAGGCATTTAAAATTAATTTATGAAACAATTTTCTCGTTACTAGTAAATATTTTTGGTAACCAAGAAATTGATTTTTGAAATAAAAATTATATTTTATAAAAAGTAACCAATGTACGATTTCTAATAATCATGTCATAAATTTAAGAAAAATATTCTCTTATTAACAACAATCAGATTCAAATAATGACATTTATTAGATTTAATAAAACAATTTTCTACTGACAGGTAATTGTGTTTTTATTAGAATAAAATATTTTCTTCATTGATAAATTATTTGTGCGCGCGCTTCAGGATAATATTTTATTGGAACAAAAAACAAATTTATTATGGCAAATAATTAATTCTTTCAATCAATAAATTACAGTTCAAAAAAATGTGTTTACTTGAAACAAGTAAATTTTTTTTTCCGTGCACGCAAACAAAAAGTGTAGCTGCTGCGACCAATTAAAAATGCTATGTCAATATTTTATCATCTAATTTGCTGCAACAGCCAATCTTTTTTTTTCAGTCTAGGAGCGATCTACAAGAATAATTAAAAATAACTCAAATTAGATATAATTTGATATTATAAATCTAACAGTATATATAACTGCAGTCTTCGACATTTTCTTTCGTATTAAAATGCTATTTTTTATTAACGATATAATAATTAAAGTATTTTTTTTATATATTAATGTATCATAATACCAGTCCTAAATTTTGTATTTACCTTGCTACTTAGAAACACTTAATTTCTATTGTAACTCGAGAGAAGAACGTATAAAGATTATTATCGAAATGTCTTTTCTGAAAATTACAATACGATACTTTGTATTGGCTCCGCCAGTATGGGTGATACATGAAGACAGAACGAATGAGAATATATAGTGTATTGCGAAAGCACGGTGCTGCATTTAGGTATCATAAATTAATGCAAAAATATTAACGATATATAAGGCGTTCCAAATTCCTCACGCTTTTATGAGCCGCGGATTATTTCAATAACTCGAATTTTTTTATGAATAAAGATAGTCGGGCAATAAATCTTTTTTGAATTACTATTACAAGCCTGACGAGAAGCGGGTGACGCCTTTGCGAAATAGTCATTTTATGCTGCGCGTAAATAACGAAATCGCATTTTATACCACAAACGTAATTTTTAATCCAAAGGAATTTTAATTATTTTTACGACGCGCAGTTTTTATTTTGACGACCCTAGAACTCCACACAAATCATATGGAAAAAGTAGCTTCGATCAAATTTACTGAAACTGTAACGTTTTTTTAGATTATGAAATATATGTGTGCTGATCACAAGTCTCCAGGCACAATCATAAAAAATGGACAAATTTTACTGTAGCCATTTAAAACTTACTATTTTGGATCTAATCGGACTGAAACGTAACTTTATTTACTCAACTATTTATTCTTTGGTAACTGTACTTTTAATACTTTTGTACACAGTCAATATAATTCATCAATATAAAAGAGTCAATAGATAAAATTCAATAATGACTCAATTGATGTAAAGAAAACACAATAGTCGCTTTTCAAAAAATTATGCAATTTGCAATATGCAACTATTCTTTGAAAAAGAACTGTATGCTTTTTATTTATACCAATTGATTCATTTAATTATTCTGTGCATAAAAGTATTAAGGTATTCTCTAAATTTTTTGGAGTGAATCTCACTCCAATGAATTTAAAAGTACATTTATCAAAAATGAATAGCTTAGTAGATAAAGTACTTTTCGTCCGATTAAAAAAATAGCAACTTTCATAGTACAGCAAAATCTGTTCATTTTTTGTGGTTGTATTTTTTGAACATCTCATAATCTACAAAATATCACAGTTTTACCCAATTTGACTGAAGCCATTTTTTTAGGCATATGATTTGTGTGAGACCCTTTGAAGATTGCTGAAAAGGAGATCCACGCATCCGATAGGATTATTTTCGGACGAAGAAGAATCTACGAATTCATTTAAAGAAAATGATCTAGAAACAGCATCTGGTTTTAAAAGCGAATGGTCGAACGTCTCAATGCCAGACTATTTAAAATCGATCTCGTAAAAAAAAAAAAGATAGAAGAGTCTCGCCTTATGCGTATCGACGATTCGTGCCTCGATGGTGAAAAAAAAGCCGATAAATCCTAAATTATTACAGAGGCGATAAGAGACGAACGCGGTGACGACGACGACGTCGCGCTCATTTGCGCCTTCGAGTTCGTTGATCGAGGACGATGCGTTGCGTTGTCGAAATTACTTGAATAAACGTCAGCTCTGCAGCCCTCTCCACGCCAGAGAACGATTGAATTTTACCGGCGACCGTATCTCGAGTTTCGCGTTTTTACGCCGGTTTCATAACGGCAAAAATAGGGAGTTTTTGTTATAACTAAAATCATGTTATCTCTTTCTTAATTAGTTGTTAAGAAGAAGATAACCTGACTTTAGTGTTCACCGTATCTGGATAAACGTATTACGAAAACTCTCTATTCTTATGAAAATTATCCAAATCTACGGGGGAATTTTTTGCCATGAGATCTGAAAGATGGAGAGCTCGCCTCTATATCTCTCATTTATGAACATTCTTTCATACCTATCTAAAGTACAGTCACGAAACTATTTATCCGAATAATGCGTCGTTATATTAATGATTCGTTTAAACTATGTACTATCCAATTGTTAATTTTTAAAGGGCGCTCGAAAAGAACGACTTTATTGAAAGATCTGGAATATTACTGGATGTAGATCTGAAAATAATTTTGTTAGACCATCGAAATAATTTTATCGGAAACTCAAACTGGTTGTTATATAAAATATCAAAATTTTTTACAGCATTACTCGTCATTTTTAGTCTCTGACATAATTATTTTGATGGTCTAACAAAATTATTTTCAGATCTGTATCCAGCAAAATTTTAGCAAAATCGTATTTTCTGGCGAGATCTATTTCTAAAATTTTACAAATTAATTCATTAATTTAATTGTACTTCTTGCTCCAAAATATGATTATTTCAGCGCCACTACAGTGATTTTCCCGTTCTGTAAAAGTTAAAGATGGTAGCTCCACTTACGCATTAGTTTACATTTATATTTGGACAACTTAAGTAATTGTAAAACTATGTATACAGTGCCGCAATGCGGTATGTAAAATGACAATTTTTAACATACGGATAACAGTTTGAAGAAATTATTGATATAGCTAATGACACATTATTCAGCAATTAGTTTCGTGTCTCTAGATATTACAACATATCTACTTGTCGTGCGAGTGTGCGAGCTATATATTTAAATAATCTAGATCGAATGGGCCAGACTTATTGCGATTTACCCGCGCTATTACCTTCTATAGATAAAATTACATTCGCAAGGGGAAAAAAAGCATGGATAAAGATTTTCTCGGCTGGAGTTAACCCCAGGCGAGCGTTATAATCGTACGAAAATAGATTTTGCGAATTATTAAAGCGGCGTATTCCCGCTACTCTCTCCGAAACTCTTCAAGGGTAGGCAGGTGGTGTAAATCCCGGCGTCCTCGCAGCCACGGAGGCATCAAAGTGTATACACGCGTGTGTACCCCATTGATTCGCGCACGCCGATGTACGCCTGTATTTATAGATCGCCCGTAAATCAGACGGGAAACGTACCTTAACGTTCCGTACGTGAAAGTACAAACGAGAGCGCGCGGACCTTTGCGGGAAGGAGAAAGGGCGAGAGCCCCAGGTTCGTTGACCATCCGGCCGGGCTGAAAAAGGTATTAGCCTTTGCACGTCTCGCGTCGCGCGCGCGGGCTGAAAGCTGAAACGCGAGCTGCGCGCACTGTGCACTGTGCGATGAAAAAGCACGACAATGCCGTTCCAGGGGGAGACGCGTGACACGTCGCGTGGTCGTCCAGATCATTAGTCTCGTAAAACGCTCCGCACGAAACACGCGGGTTGGAAAAAGCCTGGGGAGGGTCCTTAATCCCTCGATCTCACTGTGTGCCTCCCATTCCTTTCTTTTTTCTCCTCTCGTATCGCGTCGCACGCATCTCTCATGCCGACATTTTTATTTATTTTAGCCTATTCCACCTTACATTATTCGTGCGCTTCGTTAATATTGTGCCATGCATATATGTATATCTCTCGTGCGCTGACAATAAGAAAAAAAAACTGTTCATTTGAATAAATTAATTTTCAATCTCATTTTAACTTACTGTTTATGAGAATTTATAATTCTCGGAATTAAAAAGAAATAAAAGAATAAATTGAATCGAGATTGAAATTAATCTTAATTGATGAAATCGGGCCTGAGTCAAATATAATATATTTGACTGAAATAATTACGTAGAAATCTCATCTATAAAAAGTTTTAACATTCTAGCGGCCTCAGTTTGAGTTTTCAATAAAATTATTTGCAAATCTGTATCTTAGCTAAATTTTTAGATACTTGAAAGCAAAATCATTCGTCAAAGCGTAAAATTCTAGATGAGAGGGTTAATAAAAAAAATGCAAATTGTCAGATGTAGCATAAAGAAAATTAATTTAATTGACCAAAAAATTTACATTTGTTTGGCACAAAGAGATTTGTCATTTTTTAGACAAAAGGATTTATAACTGCGTTTAATAAACGCACTGTCAGCTTCGCCCGGTTATATTATATTTTTATTCTACGTTATACTAATATACTGTATGCGTAGAAGAAGCGAAACGTGAGAACGTATCTTCATTCTGTAAACGTTTGAAGTTTCAAAAGCCGCGGCTTCGGCTTCGCGAAGGACGTCCGCTCTTTTCTTTCCGGTTCCAGTTTTCGCGTTTGCCTCGCCTAATCTCGGCGCGAGAAATTATTTCGTCAGAAGAGATCTCCTTTTTCCGCTTTCGAAAACCTCGCATACTTCGCGTCGTCGTATCCGCGAGTACGCGCGATCTGGCATATATATATACGCGTTGTTTGCCTAGACGGTTCGCTGCTAATGATCGGCGTGTCCCTTTGTCAAGTGCCGACCTGGGTAAACAATCTTACGACCGAATGCAGTTCCTGTCGTAGATAACGCCATGCCGCGGTGGATTATACACGTTGCGATCTTTATCTTTGCCGCACGACCAGCCTCATCTCGTCTCTATTATCGTAGCATGGCGAGAGCCGATGTTACCGCTTGTACCTCGCGCCTTGATTTACGTCCCATTGAAACCGCATCCGTTCAAGGATCGGGGCTTCGAAGAGGCCCCAAAAAATAAAAGGAAGCCGAAAGAGCCGAGTGAGTTAATCATGCACCTCGAGAGAAAGTTTAATTTCGAGAAGATGTGTTGTACAATGTTACGTCGAAGATTGCGAGTCAAATGAAAGATCAAGAGTATCAAGACGCAAATTAAGTCTAATCTATTAAATCAATGTACTCTTTTTTGCTCCTTATTTTTTCCCTTTTTACAATTTTTTACTAGGACTGTCACTTTTGATAATTTCGAAGGTTCGAAGCTTTGAAAGAGAATTCGAATTTTCAAAGTTAATTTAGAATCTTTGAAATTTAAGGTTTAAGAAGTTTCGAAGTTTCGAAAACTTTGAAGCTCGAAATTTCAAAGCACCTTAAACTTCGAAGGTTAAGAGTTAACTTCGAAAATCCGATTCTACTAAAACTTCGAAGTCGTCAAAAGTAACAGCTCTATATACTTTGTTATTTTTTATCTTATTATTACTTTTTACTCGTGCTTTTTTGCCTCTTATCTTGTTTTTTCGTTTTTTGTCGCTCAAAATAATCTAATCTGCAATAAGTATAACGTTCTTTGCTTTTTGTTTCTTGCCTTTCCTCTTTTTTCTTATCATGGTTCTTGTCTTTTAGAAAGTTTATTAACTTTTATCTTTATTAAAATTTGTCACTTTTATCTTGGACGACAAAAAATCAAGAAACAGAATAAAAGGCAAAAAGGCAAGAAGTGATACAAAGAGTCCAATAAAATTACTTTCAGATCTAACTAAATTTTTAGATATTCGACAAAACCGTTCTTTTCATGAATGTATTTCCAGTCGTTATGACCTCATTCCGTCGAGATTTCGTGATCGAAATCTTGACGCTGCAGGTTGATGACATCTCGATAATGTACATACGTATTTTTAGAACATTATCACACTCTTTCGTGAATTAAGGATTAAATGCCTCAGGATAACGATATCCTTTAAGAAGATATATTTTTGGAGCCTCGCTCCATTCTTATGCGATCTCAGGATTAAACACCCCCCGAAACGACAATCCTTATTGAAAGAATGTATCTTTAGCACCGTGTTATTCTTCCTTTGAAATTGATCTATTCGGGACGATTTGAGAGGATATATTTCCAGACATTATCTGTGAATCTCGGGAACGTGTCGCGTGTCCCACTCATCCTGCAGAGTTTGCGAAATCGCAACCGAGGCATAAAGGCGACCGGCTCGACGAAAAGGCGCGCGAGCGTTCGCCAAAAGGAGCATAATGAGTCGCACGAGAAGAAAGAGCTGAGAAGCACAGGAGGTGGAAGAAAGGACGAAAGGACAGGAGCTCGCGACCTCCGTCGAGACTTCCTTGGCCTCTCTCGTCTCGTCTCGTCTCGTCTCATCGCGTCGCTTCCACGTCGTTTCATTCGAACGCTGTCTCGAAGGGCTCGCTGTTGATGCATAGGCGGCTTTTGTTCTGCAAATGCACCCCGGCGCAACGTGTCGCACACGTCGACTGTCGACGGTTTGTGGAGGTAAAAAGAAGAATCGGCGACGAGAGAAGCTGCAGAGACGCGAGAAGTCGCTCGTTACGTTCCGATGTCATGCCGGGAGGAGAGACAAAGGCCGGGGATCCATGTCGCCGTCGTTAGATCCCCATCGCGGTAATTAAGTGTGTCAAGGAATACGCCTAGGCGCCTCCAAGCACGCGGACCAGCGTGGACCGCATTCCGGGGAAGACGCCCAGGAGGGGAAAACCGGCAGGTTGAGCCGCAGCGAGAGACGCGGTGCGATTAACTAGCGCCAGCTTTTCGTGTGTCGACTGGCGCGATAACTATAAATCAGGAATGCACTCCGGCAGTACTTTCTTCAAGTTGAAAATCAGCGTGTCGCCTCTTCCCTCCTCCTTCTCTGAGAGTATAAACGGCGGAGTTGATTGAGCGTCGTCGAAATAAGTCGAGGTTGCGGCAGGCGCAATCAGCCTCGTTTACTTCAATGCGTCTGATTGGTTCTAATGCAAACTTGGAATTTGTTAGGAACGAGCCGTCGCGTTGTTGCGACGGCGGAGATTTAAGAGGACATAAATATACCTTTAATAATTAAAATTTTTTAATATATTCGAGATCACGAGATTGATGTCACTAATATAATCGTTTTACAAATTATGGTCCGCTTTCACGTTAAACTTCTCAATTTATAACCCGGGAATAATCACTGGGGAATATTTTTATATCTCAGCGACAAAAAAACAAATTATTGAAAAATATTGTTTTATATGGATATTGTTTAACATATTTTTTATTTTTATTTATATTTATATTTATTTTTTTTTTTCGAACCTTTAATACAGAATTTTGAAAACCCGCCATAACAAGATGTTATATTAAAATCTTGATTTTTTAAAGAAATACTGCCATAATAAACTATTTAACATGATTATATTTCGCTTTATATTTGTTTGGTTTCTATATTTACTTTTTTTAGAAATTGTAATTAAATCCGTATCTATAATATTCTCACGTATTTATAAATCAGAAAACAATCAATAATGTAATAGCGGGTTGTTACTCTTTTGTTAGTACACATAATGGTTCATGAATTAATTTTTGTTATTTTAATAAATAAACAAAAATTATAATGGGATTGTGTACTTAAAAATTGTATATAAATATTAAAACTATAATTACTTGATGCACCTAATTTTTCAAAGAAAAGAAATGTGCAGAAAACAAATGACTCAGTCATGGATATTAAGGGTTAATAACAGTGTTTTTATTTAGGGTATAAAAATATCCCAGGTAGTCATTTATGTAAAAATAAAATTAGATGACTACTCTTGGTTAATATTCATCGATACCGCCGCAATTACGCCCTAATTACATCCATTGAATGTGCAACTTTCTCAGACGAGGTCGTAAGGGTGAAGTCTCTTTCGTTCTTTTTTTTTCGATTATTAACAGTATTATTGCGTGGAAAGTATTCGCGGTGGCGGTACGTCATCGTGCTTAATGACGTTCCTCAGGTCCGGTCACGGCGGCGGTAGCATGTGCCGACAGACCAGAGTATAGTCCTCGCCTCCTGCGAAATTACACCACGATGCGGCTTGTCATTATCCAATCCTGGACGTTTTATTCCACGCAGCCTTTCGTGCACGCTGCCGAACGCGCGCATTAACGGCGAAAGCAGCGCGACCCGCCCGCTCCGAATCTTCTTGTTCTTCCGTCCCGAGATAGAGTTCGTCTCTCCTATCATTAGGCGATTAATGGATCGTCTCGACGTGAGACAAACCCTCCCTCAGCATATGCACGAGACAAATTCAAATATTAATTCTTCGATTCTTAGTTACGGTTTCCAATTATTGCTACTTTCGGTGGAATTTTTATGAAAATTTGAAATAAAAACAAATTTATTTTTTATATATATATATATATATATAATCGCATTATTTTCTGTTTTTATATTATTTTTTTATTTATATCTGATTAGCCTTTTGTGTTTACGAAGAAAAGGAACATATCATTAAGCTTGAATGTTTAACATTCTGATATTGATTATGTAATTTTTTAACGTCGTAAACTCGTAAATGTAATTTCCCAGAAATTTGCTAAGATAGAGATAATAATGACAAATGTCATCGTTTATAGCTGTGAAAATTTTTACATTGTTGAAGATATAACACATCGACGCGATACTTGCTGATCTTCCGCATGCAACAGGTGTCATGCAGACACGTGGTTATACCAGCTTCAGATAGAATTATCTCGATACTGTCAAACTGATTAGAGCAGAATTTGTATAACTCAGCTTGATGCTATCGACTAGAATTACATAGTCGATGATATTTATACTTATAGTCGGATAGGATTCCTGCATCGAGCGTGGGCGTTTTATCTTGCATGTGCATAGAACGCGTAGGAATATGCTACATCATGTTACATCACAAAACATCAAACAGATACCTTTCTCGAAAAGGAAGAAAGAAAAAGGTCAACTTTCCCAGGTAAATAGTTTCAGTTGAGTGCCAGTAATTATAAGTATTTATTATTAAAAAACATGGAAACATGTTAATTTTCACAAATATATTTATTACAAACGTAATCTGAGACATCTGGCCATCAGGTCGAAGGATTATAGCTACTCTCTTTCAGAAACGCGAATCTAACCATTACATTAAAGTATTTAATCCTCATACATTACTTGCGTGATTTTTTAACGCAACTATTCGCGTGAAGAGTGTTTTTAACACTTCAACATTGTTTTTCAATTTTCATTGTTCTTTTTAATAATTTACGATTAAAAAAAGATTGATAATAATGATATAATGGTTTATACATCCTCTCTCTTTCGATGAACATAAATATAAAAAATTTTTTTTATTATGAAACAATTTGCATTAAATATTATATAATAAGGTGTGTAAATAGCATTCATATATTTAATAAATGTATAAGATTGGGATTTCCTCTCCAACACTCTACGCGAATAATAAAGGGTTAACGTCACAATTAATGTTGGTGCAATAGAAAAAGAGTCTGATTGCATTAATTGTAATTCTAGTTGAAAATGGGCAAATGAAATTTTCTTATTGAATCTACATAATTCATATTATTATTATTTATATGATAATTTGGTTAAGATAACCAGAATTCTAATCAATATGAATCCTCGTACATTTTCAACCAGAATTTTTTCTCAGTGGGTATTCGGAACAGTTTTTGCTCGAAATACAAAGTAAACGTGCGAGGTAAAAGGTTCGCCAGACAATAAAACAATGAGAATCTACAAACAAACCGGCGATGTGGCTTCAGGATCATCGATGCGTATATATACATTTATTCGCGCGGCGTTAGGACACACGCGTGGGTGGTCCGTCTTCTTGGCCCACTTTCGCTTACGCATGCACGAGCACGTGCGTGCCGGGCCACGCTTGCTCCCGGTGTTCTCGCGATAATAAAGCGACGAGCTCGGAGAGCATCCACGTGCGCGCGACGCGACCGCCACGGCCGCGGTTGGGGGGTACACGCATTCCTCTGCGTGTATATACCTGCTGCCGCGTGCGTCCGTGCGTGCAACGGCATCGGTGATATTTAATACATGGCCGACCAGTTCTGCACGACACGTTTGCTCTCATCTTTCTATTGTAAAACGTGAAAGCCGGCGAGATCGTACAGCCAGTTCGCCATCTGCCGCACTGTGCGATGGCGAAGAATTGCGAGGTGAGATCAATTCGAACCTTAAGTAAGGTAAATGTACCAATTAGTGCCCATGACACAATTATTGGACGAAGTGAAAAAGATTTTTAATAAATTCGTCTTATATTACATTTTTAGAAATAACGAATTTATTTGGAGTCGTAATTAAAAGTCCAACTGGCTACTAATTGGTACATTTACCTTTCTGATCCGCGGTGAGAAACATGTGTAACTATCAAGTTGATCTCTAGTCGAGCACGTGCAATTTTGCTCGAGGAAATATATTGCAATGGGTATATAAATATACGAATACTTGAATGGTAATTTAATTCTTTTTTTTTTTATTAAACTGTCTGTTACGAAAGCTGTATAAATGAATGCACAACGGGATGTATATTATTAATGGAGGTGAGAGGGAATGTTTGCGAGATACATTTATTCACGCAGAAAAGGTTCAACAAAGTCAAATGACAAAGTAAAAGATTGAATGCAACGGCAGACTTGGGTGCCGTTAGACGTCGAAATGCGTGAGGAAGTCTCCGCCAGGTATAAATGTCACGCATGACGTTATCAAGAATTACATGATGTGTGCCGTGATTGCCTATCAAGGATTACAACAATTCAGCATCCCGCAGACGCGTATCAGGCAGTTACATCGTGTATATACGGATTCCGCGAAAGGATTAACCTTTGAGTGTTATACGGCATTACCCAACGGGCAACGGCGATGGGCGTTGTGCGTTCTCACGCGCCGTGCGACACGCGTGCGTAAAACAAATACCCTTTAAATACGAGCCGAAAATTAGTCTCTTGAAATAGTCTAAGGACTAATCAATATGCTTTTTACTTAATCTTTCTTGCTTTTTGCCACGTTTTCAATTTTTCAGAGAAATCTCAAAATGAGTGAAAATTGTTTCAATCGATAACGTATAAATACCGCTACTTGGAATAGAGTCTCAAAAAATATGAAACTTTGCATAAGTTTAAAATAGATGGATCTAATTACGATAAAAAATGTTTTAGTTGCTATAATTCGATTTTAGATGCAAGCAACCCCCTTTTAAATAAAATCGGGTTTTACAAAGTTGAGACGAACTTTGGGAGAGACAAGAAATACGATTGTCGATAAAATAGTCACAAAGAGACGAAAAGGCATGGAAGCAAGGAACGGGAAGCAAAGAGCACATTATAGATTAGCTTCAACAGCAATGGAGACATAATAAAAAGTTTCCAAGTGCGAAGGACTTGACGTATGCCGCTCGACGGGATCGGCGTGTCGCAATCGCGAGCCGTAGCCGTAACTTCTTCTCCGACAGGCGATTCCCATGATGACGCAATTTCGTTACTCCCAGATGTAGATCGTTCCTCGTAATTCCGACATGTTTCTAAAAGCCGTCCAACGTGCGGAGTGTCGCAATAAATACGCGTGCGGTGACGACGATCCTCCAACGACTCGAAAGTTCCGATGATTTCGCTCGTAAAAAAAAATGACGGCATCATTCGGCGAACGGTGACGTCAATTCGCTGTCGATTATTTAATTTGGAGCGAATTTTGACAAGTGACAACTAATGTCCAGAAACGAGACTGAAAACGTCTAAAAGACGTCAAAGACATTTTTGCAAAAGGCATCTTAAGCGATGTTTACAAGAGATCACAAGGCGTAACAAATAATCCAACCATAGTCGATTATTATTCTTCTCACATATGATTATGATTGGTCGATTTCTTCCGGTTTAAGGCTTAAAGCTTGAAGTTTTACACCTTCAAATCTCATTGCAGACATCACTCTAAAGACGTCTAAAAGACATCTTCGAGTATGCCTCTATTTTGGGCTTCGTTATCTGAGAAGCCATCACTGATGGCTTTAACTCACCGCTTGAGGTTTTCTGACCTCAAATTCGATCTCTATATAGCGGGAGGATGATTTGCATACCAATGCTTTCGACACTCGCGCGATAATTAATTCTTTCTCTAGCGATCGATTATTGATTATGCCACCTCTCTATGTCATCGATAGTTTCATACTCGTGTTACTTGTCAAAGGATTGATAAATGGTGAGATTTATGATCGCGTGGATGATGCAGCGACACGTGTATTGAAAGGGGATTCTGAAGTTATCTGTTGCAGTGTTTCATCGATTATTTTTCAAATAAGTATTTTTCTAACTGCCTTTATATACACAGATTTAAACATCCCTTTCTACAATTAAAGGGATTCTAAACCAACAGGAATTACCGACAATTTCATGTTGCCAATTTCTCCGAATTGGCTTTATAGATCACCAAATTCTTTTACACAATAAAAGTACGCACAAAAAAAAACACTGACCACACTAAATTTGACGAGAAAATTGGAAACAAAATTAAAAGTTCACTTTATTTCAGCTCTCACAGCTGTGTGTCACCTCAGCTTATAATTTCCTTAGTGCAGAAATTCTGTAGGTCGTACGTACCAAATAATACCTTTCCCGGAAGCGTATAACATGCACAAACAATCCTGAGTTTGCGAAATTGTGATCGAAGGCCTAATAAAAAAGATTTTCCAAAATTAAAGTTGCATTTTTTGTATAACAATTACTTTTTTCCTCTTTTATAAATAAATTCGAAAATCAGTAAGAGAGGAAAAAAGTAATTGTTAAATAAAAATTATGATTAGTTGGTAATACAAACGGCTCTAGGATCCCTTTGAAGTATAAATGGTAATACAGTTTTTCCAACCGTTTTTACGCAAAAAAAAGTGGAAAATTACAATTTTGTTATCAGCTTTTGGCGTCTATTCGTAACAATATTTGTTTTATACATATACAAATGTTATACTTTGCATATGTAAAACAATCCTGGTTTGGATTACATGTATAACTTAAGTTGAATTCTTAAAATTAAACGTATATAGATACCTAATAATTAGTTACTTTGAAAATTTGTGCGTATGTGTGCGTGCGATATTGATGCAGTAGTGTGTAATGTTGTACCAATGACACGTAAATCGTATGTGTTAAGTCCTATTAACTCGATAAAATAAACTATAGGATCTTTCTTAATCCTATTTAATTGGACGACTCCACATTTTTTTACTTTACACTTTAATTTTTCAATGCTGCCGATTAATATGGCTTCGTGTATGTCATGTAAATCTGAGTATGCAAATTGAAGTCTTTTTGAGAAATTGGAGTACCATTTGTTTTATTTTATTCTTTTAATCTTCCAGATTGAGTTTGCAAAAGTAATCGATGCTACTCTGAAACTTCTCAGTGTATTCCACCTTCAGAAAGCTTTCTGCGCTCGTAATCATGTCCAACTCGTTCAATTATCATCATTTCTAAATTATATTTCTCGCCAATCATTCACTCTTTGGAATTTTCATAATTATACGGTGCGTGTTGCTACGCACATTTTTTTCGCTCGTCGAGTCGACGACTATAAATAACGGTCGCGAATTAATGTATCGCCGCACTGTATAAATAACGATCGTTCGATGAATTTATCAAGTCGCTGCCACTTTCTTCGAAAATTCATACCGCCTATTATAAAATTCCGGTTTACATTCGCACGATTCATCACAATGTAAGAAGAGTATCGCATTATTTCGACCAATTCGAAAGTTTATCCCGAGTGGTGAGTAAAATTTCGCCGTAGTGGACCACGAAGTGATTTGGCCGCAGGTGAAATTTGAATGTCACTGGGAAATTCCAACATGAATTGCCTTTGTGAAATCCGACGCGATGGGGGATGTCTTCTTGAATTATTTGAGGTATATCTCGATTCATAGAAAAGGGGACTGCTCAAAAAGAATCGGAATTACCTGTCGTTTATCACATTTTTCGTCATTTCATTGTCATCTAAAATAATCGAACTTTTTACGACACCCTATATTTATGTTATTTAAGTTATTACATAATGTTATATGAAACGAATATAATTAGTATATTGTATATACAAGGGAGATATTTTTTAAGTTATTTTTAGAAAGTAAACATTAATTAGCAATTTATTAACAAAAAATTAAGTAAGATGTATATTTCTCAAAATTATTTTACCTAAAAATTATGTGTAATAGTTATAATATGCTACCTTAATAATAAGCAAAAATGAAAAATTGTCTTATTTGGAGATATAAAAAATATTTGTACAATCGAAAAATTTAGCTTTTAAGATCATGAATCATGAATACGGTTATTTTTTACGAAACTCTTTTACATTAGGACAAATTTTTCATTGTTAATTAATTGCTTATTAATAGTTTATTTATAAATAAGACTTTATAAAAACATCCTCTGTATGAATTGATGAATTCTTTTCGCACGTTCATTGTATTATTATATTGCTCTACACGGTTTTGCTAAAGTATCTATTATACAAATTTAGATACAGACCTGAAAATAATTTTATTGGATTAATAATTACATAAGATGCTTAAATTAATTGCTAGAATGTCAAAACTTTTTGCAGCATTGTTCAGTATGGCTTGTGAGATTTCTATGTAATTATTTTGTTGATCCAACAAAATTATTTTCAGACCAGTATCCAGCTAAATATTTAGACACTTCAAGAAAATCGTTCTTTCTATATTCTATATAATTATGGTCAAATACTTTTTGTATTTACTGTATTGTATTTACTGTACTAATTGTGGTCGAAACATGCAATAAAAGAAAGAAAAATATTGATGACGAACGCTGACTACCGATTCGATTACAAAGTGTTGAAACAGGAAAAGTCACGTGGAGAGACAATGACAGATTAATGAGGCGTCAATTGAGGATCAAACAGCGAGATAACATGGATAATAGAGGCTGCTAATAGAAACTTCAGTTTAGTGACGGAATAATGAGGTATCTCGCGCGCGTTCTAAGAAAATATTTGCCTCGTATTTGTTACTATCGAATGCCAGTTTCTACCTCCACTGCAGATTAACTTTAATCTGGGTTTAACTTGCTTTTCATCTTTTTGTAGTTTTAAGAATTAGAAAAGGATAAAACAACGCTTAAAAACGATAAGGACAACGCTTCATTAATTTTTCAGGGTGGCGAATGCCATTGTTTAAATACACGCTGAAATTAAAAGATCAGAGTTTACGATGGGTGTTTCCCAATTGTAAAATCATACGGCGACACGAATTGTATTCTAATTGCCATAATCGTCGACACAACATTACACATCCGTACTTAGCCTGAAGGCTACTAGTAGTCGGCTGTGTAAGCTTGTGTTTTCTAGTGACAATTACATGTTACTAATCGCGGTGGCTATAAATAAGATGGAAGACGTTGGTATTTTTGCTTTTTTCATTTAATACAGGTAAAAAGCTACATTTAATCTAACTCTTTTCGAAATCATATGCACAGCGTGCATAGAAAAAATATTATTCCATTGCTAAGAAAAGTGATTACTTTCTTCCTTTTAAGTAATAGTTATCGTTAACAAAAAAATATCTTCTCGATACTAATCTTAAAATATACTTATTGCAAATTTTAGAAAAACTCATTATTTATGTGTATTCAAAAAAAGAATTAATTTTCTTTTGAAGGATATTATAAAATTTCTCGAAGACGCAAACCTTGTATATTATAATAAATCAATCGAATTTGCTTTAATTTGATAATCTTGATTGAAGTATTAAACTTACTAGAATTCGAACTTACCACACATATAGTATGTATTTTTCTGTATGTATATTCAGTTCCAATTGAGTCGTGCACAATGCTACAGTTTATGCGTCTCTGTGCATGTTTGTGTTAAAATGTGTTAAGCAATTGGAAAGCACTCGATGTTTATCATTCGCCTCGGTAGTCGGTATCGCCGAAGCCGCAGACGTAAAATCCGGTCCGGGGAACCTTGACGCGGTTCCGAGATTGCGGCGAGGGGGTACAGAGAGCCGCGACTAATCAGTTAAGGCGAGAGAGATTGAATCGTGGGAACCGCATAATTGTATCTCTGGTACAGATTGTCCCGCGATTTCGTCGCATCCGTTCACGGCGGCCAGCGCGCGAACAAGTCAACCGGTCAATCGCGTTAGCCATTAATTGTTTCCAGTTATAAACTCCATCGCGCGCGGCGCGCATCGTGTCGTAATTTATCATGATCCACCGGCGCTCACGTTGGGACTCACGTTGTATAACGTATGCCTCATTAAACAGACGTCCCCCGTCTTCTTGGTGCGTACTTTGTTGGAATTTACGAACGTCAGGCGCGCAATGTTGTTGAAGGAAAATGCGTTTAATTTTAGCACGTCAGTGCGTCGGACGAACGTCAAATACCATCCCGGTAATACCAATGGCGATATCATGTACGTAAGATGATTATATACTCGATAATAAGAGCTGCACGTTAAGGTAATAAATTCAACGTTAATGAAGAGGCGCGGGGAAATACGTTCGATAAAGACTGGGTGAGAAACGAGTACGATAGTACGATAAATGTAAATTAATTTAATGATTAAAAAATGTACTCCTGTCACGCAATTTTGACGGACCTTATTTGTCCGAATGAGTTTTGTTTCTCGGAAAAAAAAAGAGAAAATCAATAACGTAATATTATGTTGTAACGTGATGTTATGTTATTATTATAATGCTGCGTTGAGATACGACGTTGACGACAATAACGTGTGATCGTCCATTCAAATCTCACGGCTCACGTTCGGCTGCGGAACGCATAAATTTTCGAAAGATAAAGCCTTGGCATGTTTGTGAGCAAGTTCGCCGGATATTTATGGGATTTCTGCGGCGATAATGCGCTGACAGCTCCATTGGACTTATCGGGAGCACTTGAGCAATTGCCGCGCGTCTTGTAGAGCTCTAAATTAACTATGGATTGAGTATTAACCGTACCGTTTTTCACGATCCCAACATCGTCGTCGTGTTCGATGAAGCACAGGCCCAGGATATCACGAAGCAATGTCGAGAAAGTTGTGAAATCCGTTATGAGTGATACAAAGATAATTATTACATGTGAAGAAGTTTTATTGAAGTATTTAAGAATTTAACTGGATACAAATTTAAAAATAATTTTGTTGAACCATCGAAATAGTTATGTGGGATGCTCAAATTAGTTGCTAAAATGTCAAAACTTTCAGCAGCATTGCTTGTTATGCTTGAAACTCCTACATTAAAAAAACATTCTAAATTTTAATAAATTATTTATGTGTTGTTTACATAGTTTCAACTAAATATTTACTAAATATAAAGATATCTTTATTTAGACAAGAATCATTAATTTAATTTAACAATCTTTGTTTTTAATAAATATT
This sequence comes from Trachymyrmex cornetzi, assembly GCF_001594075.2. Classification (NCBI taxonomy): domain Eukaryota; kingdom Metazoa; phylum Arthropoda; class Insecta; order Hymenoptera; family Formicidae; genus Trachymyrmex; species Trachymyrmex cornetzi. Next base: position 352,731 of record NW_017295795.1, read on the forward strand.
TATTTACGGTAAATAAATGTTTAATTAGCACTATTCAAATATTTATTAAAATTCAGTACAATTTCTTTCTCAGTGTACGTAATTACAATATTTTGATAGTCCAACAAAATTATTTTTAGATATGTATTTAACTAAATTTTTATATACTTCAACAAAATCATTTTTTTTTTATCAGACGATTATTATTCGATTCCGCACGCGGCAAGACGATATTAAATAATATTTACGTAATCGCGCGTGACTCGAGATGCGCTAGAGATTATTCACGCGGGAGGTTAGCGATGAATCTTATGGAGATCGCGCATCGACAAATAATACGATTTGTGGTTGTTTCTATAGAAATCTGTGAACGAATCGAGAGATCCGTTCGATTTGTCCCGATAAACAGGGCCCCGACGAATAAATTTCTTTACGGACGAATGGAGAATTTAGAAAAGAACTTTATGGCCCTAAATCGTTATTTACGGTCCGGCTTAGTGCATCGTAGAAAACATTGTGTCTTTATTATGTCTTTTTCGTTCTCTCTTTCGATAACCCCGCGATGAACGAATCGACTCGAGCCGCCGTCGAATTGACAGATATTTCTTTAATTGGTTTTTTAAATTGAGATAATATTTTAATATTATCTTTAATTAATTTATATATATATATATATATATATATATTTAATTGATATATACAAAATTGATACATTATAAACTAAAATATCAATATTAAATAAAATATTTATTTTCATTACAGTTACTTAATCAAAATTTTATTTATAGAGAGGAATAGTAGTTACTCGATCAGCATTTATTTTAAAGAAAAATATAAAGAAACCCCGAAAGAGGTTGTTCAAACATTACACTGTTTTACATAATTCAATATTTATATATTTTGACAAGCGTGATGATGTCGACTGTTATAAAATGTTTATAAGTCTTACATTTAAGATTAGTCAAGTAATCATCTAATTTTTTAAAAGATCATATTGTTTTTATACCCTAATTAAAATTACTATTATTAACAATATATTGTACATTATTGATTGTGATATCCAATTTATTAGTACTTTAGAACATTATGGATATGTTTTTAATCACAATTTTCTGAAAAGAGTAAGTAAAAACTAAATTAATAGATTAAAGGGAATAATCTGCTTATTATGACAATATTTCTGAAGACATAAAGATTTTAAGTATTATAATACTTTTTTGTTGCGAGTTTTCGATGAAATTGCATATTTAAAAAATAGTTATTAAGAAAGGAAAAAAATGAGTTAAACAATATTTTACCTCAATTCGCATTTTTTCACAAGTGAGATATAAAAATACCCCAGATGACTATTCTCGGGTTAATGACTCCTTAACGATACGTATGTTATTTCGATGCGGTACAATAAATCGTGTACGTTTGTCAGCCTCGTTGACGCCCTCGTTCCTGAAGAGTTCGCTCGAAAACCTGATGTCGAGGAAATGATTCAAAGGCAGGCCGACACGACAATAAACGCCACCGTACGGTTTGAATCGACGCTAACGAGATTTATGATTGGCTTAAATTTTAAGAGAAAGCTTTTCGACGGCGACGACGAACAGCCTGCACGCATAGAAGTCCGGGAATGCGCGACGCGTTAACCCGTTCACGGCACGGTGCTGCATTTTACCTTCGTGTTTATTCTCAAAACGTCATACCTCGTACGTACATTCTCCGGGCGTACATACAAGACAGAGGGGAACAAAAGAGGAAATCGACGTGCAGCATTACGCCACGTCGACTACGTTCCCGTAAAGCGTAAATGCGTGAGGTCGCGTGAAAATTTCTCACGCTTTTTTTTTTCAGCGTCACGACCACGACGGAAGGCGCGAACGTCGTCGGTGGACTCGTGACGACGAGTATGATTAAATAATGGCGAAACTGAGATGGAGATAAGGATAAGAACGCGGACTGTAAAGAGGGACTCTCGATTATTACTGTTATTAGCATTATTACTGTTACTGTGTAATCGTTATTAGTCACGATAATTAAATCTCGGCAAACTGAATCCGGAGAGACGCGCCTAGAATTCTTCTGACCTGGATTATGCTTACACTGAGAAAAAATTATTTGGTTCTAGTCACTTGTTTTTATTTTATCGAAAAGCCAGAGTCAAAATAGAATGGTATAATTTATGCAAATGTACTTTATTAATTCACTGAGAGTGAAGTGCTCGGTATCTCTTTAAATTCTTTAGAGTAGTATCTCACTTTGAAAAGTGAAAATTGAAGTAGTCTTGAAAAAGAGTGGTTTAATTTTTGATCACCGAGAGTGAGATTTACTTTAAAAGTTTCAGAAACATTTTTGTAATTATAATTGCATGATAAAATAATTATATTTAGGAGCTCCATTTTTATAATTAATACTGCTGTAATGATAGTAATAATATAATCATAATATTCTTGAGGCTTCCACGGGTGCTTTCTATATAAAGATTATGCTTTTCATGAATCTTGCAGTATACTTTATCAGGGCGAGGAGCAGCCTGATACTGATGAAGTGGATTGCAAGATTCACGAAACGTTGGTATTCTAAGAATGGATCTGGACACGGAAAAAATCCGCAAAACATATAATCTTTAAATATAATTATATTTATAATTCTATAAAAAATATATATATAATTACTAACATTAATAATGACTAAAAATTATAGTTAAATTATTTATTACTGTAACCATTTTTCTCTCAGTGTATGAGAGAAGAATATTATCTTTCTACAAGATATAAAAATTAATTTTTTCCATAATTATAGTTACGAAAAACATTGTCTCTCCTTATTTTTTTAATGAACAGAGATACTTGAATTGCAATCGCGATTAAAGGATCGGACGAATTAGGCTTGATTATCCTAAGCTCTTCGAAACGACGGCATTCTTTTTCACTGAGAGAAGTGCGAGGTTCCGGCCGCGCTTTACGATCATCCTCATTAACAGTATAAATAGCCTAAGCAAATGGGTTTCTGCTAACGTGAGGCGTACACATCGTCTCTCATTACGATTATCCGTTGCATCCGAAGCGTTCGGCGCGTCACTGAAACGTCCATTATCCGGGCATCCGGATATCTGTCATTGGCCGTATACGCCAATCGGAAGGCCCCGGCAATTGAAGACATCCGGGACATACTTGTTGCACAAAATTGAGACCTGCGCTCCTGGCTCCTAGCTTCAAACCGAAGCCAGGAAGCGCCCAAAGATGCCCCGCGCGGGACACGGTTTGTCTCGCATTCGAACGTGTACGTGGCAAAATAAATAAATAAATAAATCCAAATGTCAAAGCGCATCTCTCTCGGGACGCGTGGGAAGAGAGACTCCTCCCCGCGACGTTGCACAATGCATGCATTCCGCGTAGCGAATCCTTTGAGGATTCTCTCGAGGATCTGCATAATTCACGGATGAATATACGTATTCAAAAAGATCAATTGATCGCCCCCGTTATTTAAGGGAAGAGGGTGTTCCGTTGGTTATTCACTGAAATAATTGAAGGTGCATGCGAGATCTTTCCTCGGGAATGCACGTCTTGAGAGGTTTCAAACAACAAAAGTCCAGAATCTAAATATAACACTCGTTTACTATAACAACTCGTTTGCTATACAATTTAAAATACAAAATTTTCCAAAAATGAGTTTTAATATTTTGTATCGTTAAAATTTTGTAATATTAATTTGAAATGCAATTTTGGTACAATAACTGATTGTAGAGAAGTAAATGTTTTGTTTAAAATATGTTCTTTTTTCCGTCTTTACTTTTTTTCACTGTAAAAAATATTGGTGTGGATTTAACACTCATATAGAATCAATATAATTCTCATTATATTGCTTAATATTAACATCAATACGGTGTGTAATTTTTTAAACCCCTGATGTTTATATCAATACCATCATGGTCGAAAATAAAAAAAGAACACTTTGAAAAATAGCGATGTGAATTTAACATTTAACACCATGCATAGTATTAAATGTTAAATTTACAATTATATAAATACCGCATGCTGTACGTATATTATGTGTCTATATAATTCTTATTGTGTTGCTTGCTGTTAATATTAACACCAACATGATGCAGAATTGTGGATTTAAAACCTATGGTGTTAAATTCACAATTTATATAATTGTAAATTTAACATTTAATACCATGCATGGTGTTAAATGTTAAATTCACATCGCTATTTTTGAGTTCTTTTTTTATTTTCGTTTTTCTGCAAGCAACTAAAAAATGATAATTGTATTGTTGTAGCAAATGAGCGATAAGACATCTTAGAGATGTCTTATATCCCGATTTTAGACTTTATGTTGTCCAGGACGTTCTTCCTCTCTCCCTGTTGCCATCACGTTGCAGCCACGTACGTTTGCATAAACGTGAGAAACAGCATTGGTATATAACGTTGCACAACGTCAGAGGGTCGCTGAGGGTCTATTAACGTTATAGCGTACCCATTAACGTTAACACGCGGACATTTACAATATAATATTGCAAATTGCAACTTATAGCGGATAAATATAATTTCTGCACGTTTGCCTAATCATCGCGTAATTTATAGACTTTCTCCCTCTTGATTAAAATAATTTTAAGACACTAGTGGCACACAGTAGTGATTAACAACGATTGAAAGAGAAAATTTCTTGAGCTTATTAATTTATTCAAATATCTACTAACATCGGATATTTAAAAAACGATAGGCTAGATTATTCCTCAAGAATTTATCGCAATAATACTTCAAGAGCAGACATTTCTTGTCTAAAATATAGCCAGGCGATCGCAAGAATGCGCTTTCTACACTCGTGGCCCCGCGAATGTTTTATTTATTATCATTATTTATAACAGGACGGATCGCGCGACTCCTACGTTCCCACGACACGACGTCCATCGACTGCGAGCCGTGTAATTTCGAACTTTACCGCGGTAAGAAACGATATATCACTCGTCACAGATGATTTCTCTAATCGTCGTGGACATCACGATGATGACAGCCGTGACAGGTCCCCACGTGGGCGTTGATATCAGCATAAAACTTTGTGGCAAAGTATCGACGCGCCGCGCCGTGCCGGACCGTAACAGATTTATGCGTGTCACGTGTTGCCGAAGAGAAACGGCAAGGATTTAAAAGGAACTCAATTTAACACGTGTAAATTGTCGTTATATTGCATAATTATACACTGATGGGAAAAAATTACTAAATATTAATACGTATTTTTTTTTTAATAGTACCAAGTAAACATTTACTTACAGTAAATAAACATTAACTCAATAAAAAATTATAGTTAAAATAAATTAAAACTAAAGATGTTCACAAACAGTGCGTGACTATTATTAATAGCACAATTGATTATATTTGCATGGTTAAAACAACTATAAGTAAAAAATTGTTCCAAAGAATGACTATAAATTATGGTAATTATAATCATTTTTTTCTTTCAGTGCATATTTTTAAAGGGCTTACCCTAGAACGGTAATAAATGCTTTATCTATCTCTTTCTTTCGACGCGATTAATATTTCAAGACGCGTTCTCCGGTGGCCGCGACATTAGCATACGATACGAGAGATCGATAGCGATTAGAAATAACTCCATTTCTGCCTGCCCTGCGGTCCTCGACGAGGACATTCGCGTCGCATTCACGGAAATTAATTCGGCGATTTGTAATAATAGAAAAAATTGAGGTCGTTGAGGAGGAGTCCTGTACGCCCCGCCAGCGCCGTTTCCTGGAGGTTCTCGTGACTCACTCGCTCGATCGCGGCGCAATTCTCGGCCCGCGTTCGTTCGCGTTGCGGGATCGCGGCGCGGCGCGCGCGATCCACAAATTTGTTTTCGCGCGCCAATCCCGCGACCGGAACCGAGCCGGGCGAACGGTTAAGCGATTCTTAAGCGGTTAAGTGACCGTAAAAAGGTACTGCGGAGGCGTCAAGTCGCGACGCGTCTCTTCGCGGATCGCACGATGATTCATCGCGCGCGCGCCGTCGTCCCCTGCTCGCAGCTCACAGCTCGCTTCGACGGCGCCACTTCCGGCTGCTGCTGCCGCTGCCGCCGCGACGACGACGACGACGACGACGCAGTTCTGCGGCTTGGTGCAGCGACCGAGATACGTTTCGTCTCGTGGAGATTCCGCGATAACGTAACGATTAGATCACGCACGTAGCCAAGAGCAATAATTTAATTTTATGCACACAAGGAAGTGAATTCCACGCGATCTAACATGTAATTATAATTCGTAATATTAGATCGACGAGAATACTAATTAAAAGAAATAATTAAGAATGAATTGACCAATTAATCGGATTTGTCTCAGATTTCAGAGCAACTTCTAGCATCGTGGACACAAGATTTTATGGCGGGATCTAATTTGGAAACACTTTTTAAAAATTGACATTTGTGGAATTACTTACTCAAATATGTATGACAATCTGTTTTTTTTTTTTTTTACAATAATTCTTCAGATGCAATAACAATTATTGGATTTAAAGAATTATTGTTAAAAAATACATTGGCATGAATATTTAAATAATTTCAAAAATGTGTCAATTTTTAGAAAGTGGCTCCTTGTGATACTTTTAGTATAGTTATAAAGAATAAAGGTTCGATATGATAAAATTTTTCAATATATTTTCTCTTCGAGCAAAATCACTTTTATTGATTTAATCTAATTACATCTAGCTCTGAGTGCATACAGATGATACTAAATTATTCATTTATTATCGAGCCAGATCTCTTTTCCCAAATCCAGAATCGTCAAATTAAATTATGACTCAATTAGTATATTTATTTCTATGCAAAGAATAACGTTTTAGTTGCATAAACAATGTTTAATTTTAAAATAATAATAATAATAATACAACAACATTCACATATGCAGAATTACAAATTGGAACTCTTAATAATAAGAGTATCGCCCTTCATAAGATAAATAGTTTCTCCTACTGTAGAACCGGGACTCTGAACCCGACGGACGAGAATTCTCACACCCTCTAGTGGTCCATTATCCTCCGTCTGCTGAGCCGCGCCAGTGGTCGCGGCCTCAACGAGCTAATTTTGCGAGCGCCGGCTCGTCGTTGTCTGGTCTTTCTCACCGCGGTGGCGGGGAGGGAAAAGCTCGCTCTCTCGCTGTGGTTGTTTCATCGCCATCGCGCATCACCGTGAAACAGTAGCCGAGAATGGGTTCGAGGAAGTCGACCGAGAAAACGAAAGGAGCGCGGCGGCAACAGGGAAAGAATCGGGGTAAGACGAGAGATGCGACTAAGAAAACCGCGAAGGGTGGGACGGTGAGAAAAGCGACAGGGTGAGTGAGATTTCAGGAGAGGGACGGGAACGTGAGAAGGCAAGAAAAGGGTCGTTACTTAACCGGGTCGAGAAAGGAGCGCTGTGACCTCAAAAAATTAGATAATTTCGATGTCACGTCCGCGAAGTAATTATCGCTCTGGAGTTCGACCTCGCCGGATGCAACTAGGGAATCAATTAAATGGACCAAAAGTTCAGTCGGCGCGAGTTCAAGCGACCTCGTCAAGCGCCTTTTGAAAGAGAGTCACCGAGATCTCGGATGGCAATCGCGATGAATCACAACGAGGTTCTTACTTATATTATTTAGCATCTTTGAATTCTGTGAGGCAACTTTTGTAACTTTTTCCCGACGAGCAAGAGTCTTTTGAGAGAAACTTAAATGTTATTTCTGAGAAAGATTATGACGTTATTCCGAGCGTTTTATTTACGTTTACGTGTTTTATTTCGTGTCCTTTTAAAAGTTATAACATTTCAAAATTTTAATAAACTATGAAAAATATAATTTTGCTCAAGTATCATCAAAAATTTAGCTAAATACAGGTTTGAAACTGATTTCATTGGTCTATCAAAATAATTACATAAGAATCTTAATCGTGATGAGTAAAATAAATCCATCAACAACCAGTTTGAGTCCTTTATAACTATTTTGATAGTACAAAATTATTTAAAAAATTTTTATTTTATGGACACATATATTATATTAATTTTCAACAAATATTTTTTGTGCCATTCATATTTAAAAAGATCATCGTCAGCATTTTATACGCAGCGTTTGTAATAAGAATAAGACGCCGAACGAGAGCGCAGAAAGACACATTTATAAATTTCTATCCGTAAAAGTTCCAAGAAGCAAGAACGCGCTTCCGGTAGTTACTCTTTATTCGCGCCGTATATGTGCGTTGTAATTGTCCCGCCGCTATTATACACGCAACGTTACGTAAGCGACCGTTTCTGAGCCGATGATGAGGCTTTAAGGAAGCCATTATGGCATTTTGTTTCCAGGCGAACGTGAGCCAGGCCGAGTACGAGAGAGCGCACAGAGAGTACCTGAAACAAGTGCAGCTGTCGCACGATGGACAGAAATTTAGAACGCGACGGGACCTCCATGTATTCCAGGCTGCTGGTAAGATCATCTTAACTCTCCTACCGTCTATAAACTAGAAGTCGGATTCGTAGCAACTTTCGCGGAAGCGAAGATTATTTATGCGACGCATATATTCCTATTTTCTACGAACTCACCCATTCTAGAATGAATAAATAATAATGAACGTAACGTTAATTTAACATATTATAAATGTTAATTTTATGAAGAAATTTGTTTCCAAATGTTATTTTTTGTGTTAATTTTTTCGTAATGTTTGTGTTATATACTTTTGAATGTATTCAGCTTGTATTGAATTAATACAAAAATTTGGATGGATTGTTCGAGATACGTATCCACTTGGGAAGCAGATGTTAATGTCGTTATTTTGGTGTCAAAATATTCTCATAAATGTCATTTTAACATCAGGAATGATAACGAATAATGAATGAATTAACTTGCTATTTGGGAACGTTTGTTGTAATAATAATAATTCTACAGTTGGAAAATTTGTGTTGTATTTACTTAATACATTTATTATATCCCATGGTTCACCCAAGTTTTTATGTTAATTTGTTACAAGATGAATATGTTAAAAAACAATAAATGTAACACTTTTGCACAACTTGGAAGCAAATTTTTGGAAGCATATTTTTTCAATAAAAATTAACATATATAATATATTAACATATTGTTTTTTAAAACTATATTATTATTTATGTTTGTTTATTTACTTACAAGTTATTTCAACACTAATTATAAGAAATGTTAAATATTAATTTTATACAAAATATTTAAATAACATTAATCACATTTATATTAAATTAATACTTGAGTATATAAAAAATTCAACACATAAAAATTTGACGAGGACCGGTTTTAACACAAGTCCACGGTTGTTTTTAACTGTGTTTTGTCGCTTATTTATTGAATAATTACTGCGATTATTTAATAAATCAAACAAATGTAAAAATACGCGATAAGAAATGATTCTCTAGCGACTGTAAATCACGAAGAATTGTTGCGAAGAATTGCGCGAGGATTGTTTTTTTACAATCGCATGATCTCTCCGAGATGTGTTTTATAAGAAAAAAACACTCGAATAGATATGCAATCGCTGATCTAATCCGATCCAATTTTAATTTTAGAATTAAATTATTCTCAGAGTCTTAGTTGGAATTCTGCTTCTTCCACGAATTAGGTCCGCGCTGAGATGCCGGTTGCGTACGAGCGAAAAACCTCCGCGCGCATATTCGCGGTACGTTTCCAACAAAAACAAATGCGGAAAACGGGGTTGCAGACGGCGGGGAGCGGGACAGTAGAGGAAGGTGTAACGATGCAGTTTTCCACCGCGGCCTGTCGATACGTCATCACGACTCGGCGGAGCGCATTCAAGTCTCGGCGCGGCGCGGCGTTTCGGTTTCACGATTCACGACGTCTCGGCCTCTCGACGATCGATCGTTCGAAGGATGGGCAATAAAAGTCGCGCCTCGAGAAAGAAAAACGGCCGTGCAGAAACGGGACATCTTGCCGTGATGCGAGAGCTGTAACGAGAGGCGCCACGGCGCGCCCGCCGATGTATTTACTTTTCCCGTGTCGACGAACTCGTTACGAGACATTTTTCCGCGAGCCTCGTCTCGTTTCGCATTCGTCGCGCCTGGTCGCGCCGTCGCGTTTGCGAAGAGGTACGATTTCGCGAAAGCGAGTAGAGTATTTCACGCAACACTCGACATCTTTAGACGTTCGAAATATGTCCTGATAAGTCCCGTTTATGTTAGATATATAAAATACGCCCCAAACCCAAGGAACACAAAAACTCGTAAAAGTCAATAAAAAATCAAAATCACTTAATTTTTATCCTTAACGTCAATAAATAGTCAAACTTTGTAGTAAAAAATCTTTTTTTTTTTTATGAGAAATTACAAATTAACAAAAAACTAATAAGTTTTTATAGACTCCTTAAATTAAAACAATTTAGAAAAAACATAAAATATACAGTACAGGCAATAGGAGTCAACGCTGGTTATCAATTAGCGCAATTCTTCTTAATACTAAAAATATAAACCTTGTCATGATTTTGACTTTGCTTTGATTTGATGTGTTCTTTGAGCTTGAGACGTACTTTAAATGTTTATTAAACAAAATAAGGTCATTTTAATTCGACTGTCTTTTGATTTGGTGTGTTCTTTAGGTGGTATTAATGATTGGGTTTGGGTGATACATTGTACGTACGACGTCTATACTGGTAGACATATTCTCAAGGAACACAAAAATCAACGAAAAATCAAAATGACTTTACCCAAACAGAACAAGTTTTTATGATATCAAAATGATGTCAAAATGACTCCAAAATGATCATTAAAAGTCATTTTCAATTATTTCCGATTCATTTTAATGTCATTTTAACGGTATCGTGACTTGTTGTTCTGTTTGGGGATATTCTGATTCTTAACGTCAATAAATAGTCAAATTTTGTAATAAAAAAATCATTATTTTAACTTGCATGACGAAAATATAGTCATTTTACTTTCTCTTGATTTAGTGTGTTTTTTTGGTACGTCCATGTATGGACGGTAGCATAAGAGTCTTACATAACGCATAATACATAAGAAAATGAAGCAAAGTCCTTCATTTTTTCTTTCTATGAAATAAAAAAAATTTTGATTGATTGATTTTCTTACGTTTTATGCATTATGCGTTATGCAAAGTTCTGTGCTCTAGCCTTACGGCGAAGGGGACATCGTTTGGACATCCATAAGGTATCGAATTGTTGCATGGAATTCGTAATCGATCGGAACGTAATCGATCAATCGCGCGCGCGCTCGCGCGACGGGGGATCCCTCGCGGCAGGAGGAAAAAGAAGCTTGCCGGAAGCGAGATCTAAAAGCGTGTTTCTTCAAGGATACTGGGAAAATATACGCGCGCTATTATTGGCCGTCCACCTAATTTCTCTCACGGCGCGCGGCTGAGAGGAAAAATACTTCGCCGACTTTGTAGACTTCGCGAAGAGCAAACGGTTATAATTTAATAATACGCTGAAAGGAACTGTCGCCGCGCGCGAGCCTGACGACGTCTCGCAATCGAGGTGGCCGATATGTGAGGATGTGTAACATTCAGAATGCCGTCAGACTGTCGACTTCGAAACCTAAACTGCCCAAATTGATAGCTGCAGAACGCAAGTCGTCATCGTGACATCAAAATGACGTCAAAATAGCTCCAAAAGGATTACCAGAAGCCATTTTTCAATCAGTAATCACAATGTAATGATTCATTTTGACGTCATCGTGTCTTGTTGTTTTGCTTGGAATAACAATAATGGGGCTTGGTAATACATTACGTTTGCAATCACATGCATTATTTATGTATTATTTCATTTTTATTTGCACGTGATTTATAAGTTATTCATTTGAGATCAATTTCATGATATAAGAGGTACATTTTAAAAACTATTAAAAAATTAAGAAATAGAGAAATCTTGTTTTCCAAGCTATTGATACACATAGAAAAATATTTTACTGTTAAGTTTACTTTTTTTCTTTGAATGATTACCTTTAATAAAAAGAATATTTTCTTGATAACAGTCCTAAAATATACTCCTTAATAATTAAAAACTCATTTAATCATCATGTACTCAAAAATTTATTTTCTTTCGAAGAACATTAAAAAATTGACTTTAAAGTTCAGTATGCCGATGAAAGGTTAAATATAACATTTTTTTTTCTGCGTAATAATAAATTATACATAATGATATCAATTATTTGGGACCAAGCAATTTCATGTGAATTATGTAAATTTATGATAAAAACTTAATAATAATCGTAGAAGCAAATTAATGATATGATGCGTGGTGAACAAGTAAATTAATCTTAAATTTCAATTTTAGGATTAATTTACTCGAGTTTTAGTTAAATTACTCTTGCGTCGTACTCTTCGATATGTTTATCATTTTAAAAAGTGATTGCTCAGTCAGTTGCTTCACCTTTGTGGAGAAATACTATCGAATTAGTGAAAAAATTGAAAAAAAAATTGGATCGAATAGTGTACAATTTTTTTTCCGTAAGGGCAATTATTTCGACCGTGCTAGATTCGCGAAATATGAGCTACGCGGGTCCGTCCGCGCGTTTCGTCGCGTCGACAAATTAAGACGTGAATCCCGCTAATGAATTCCACGAGCGGCGGCTCGTCGGCGCACGACTCCGCTCAATTACGGCCGCCCTGAAAATAGTGGGTCAAAGAGATAAAAGTCGGCACGCATCTGGTTGGAAACGGGACGGGACGGGACGGGACGGGACGGGACGGCCGACGACCACCGCGATGTGCGCGCGGTTTTACGCCGGGTGGTACGGCCCGCATAACACGTACCTACACGCACTCGAGTGGGCTCGAGTCCGTCCCAGTCGAGTCGAAACCAGTCTGAAGTAGGTACTTGTCTATACACCAGCTAGAGAGGTGCGCAAAGCAGAAAAAGAAGAAGAGCAGGAGGCGGAGGAGGAGGAGGAGGAGGGGAGGAATGGTCTCTCTTGATAGCTGGCCTCTCCCCGTCGTGTGTACACGGCTGTTATTATGAAAGATAAATTCCGACCGCGGCGGAATGCCGAACGACGAGTTCCCGAATGCAATAAGAACGAATCGCCGGGCAGAAACACACCGCAAGAAGTAGTTCCCACAAGAAGTAGTCTACCTTGCTTTATCTGTGAGACGTCGTTGCGAGGATATGCCGATACGCGAGAGAGATACATGAAGAAATGGACCCCCCTTCAGACCTTTTTCTATCCCATCGCTTCTATTCCTCTGACCTCTTAAACCACCGTTGCTTTAAGTTTATTTCAGTTACCCCCCGGGTACTTACTGCTATATTACTTTGGGGTGAAATAGAAAGATCTCTCCCTCAATGAAAAGATCTACTACTTGGCTTTTACTTTTGATTTGATACAACAGTTTTTTTCGAGGAGTACACTTAGCGCCTTTTTTTAAAACCTTCTTTTAAAAAGGTAATTTTAATTACATCCCGCTGAGTAAGGTAGAGCGGAACTGGTTGCGCATAGGGGCAAGTTGGGCAAATATAAATATCTAAATAACCAAAATATATACTATAGATACGTTTATGCTTGCGTAAGGTAGCACAAAGACAGAGATTACTGCGCTTAATACATATAATTTATTTCCGGTTGTCAACAGCCAAATACGTGCGCTTTTTTCATTTTCGTACATCAAAAGTAAAATTATTGGATATTCTTTTTGGTCTGCGTGATAATTAAAGCGATTGATAACAATCAAATGTGTTTTTTAGATATAAGTTATTAACTTATTTTTTAACTTTAATGCTCAAGTTGATATTTTATTTAGTGTTTTTCAGTTATAAAAAAATATCAGTCAACACCGATATGGAGCTTGTTGGGCCAATATCTCATAACTAACTTAAATGAAATTTGCCTTTATCAATGCTTTTTATTCTACGTTAACGATTAAACATATATTTTGATTATTATTATAAAGAGTAAAGATTTTAGTTTTTCTAATTTGGTTAATTTAAGTATTTAAAAAGAAAGAATATTACAAATTATTATACTTAAGATGAAAATAATAAAAATGTGATTAATATACATAATCTTATCATGTTTTTAATAACATATAACCTCATTAAACGATTATCTTCATGACTCAATTTATCGTTCGAGGATGCTCAACATGCTCCATAGGTGGAGCATATTGATCCACTTTGCATCCTTATAATTAACGTAATTTTTTTTCTTATTTACGAGATATATTAAGAATTTATAAGTACTTAATTATTGAGTCAGATGAACATGCAACATTTTAAAGCATTTACCATTAGTTTATCATAATTGTGTGAAGATTTATAATAATTTAAAGAAAAAGTGTCCCAACTAGCCCCGCTCTCTCTTACTTATTAATCGCAGCTTAATTAGTCCGAGTGATACGTAAAAAACTAATGAATATGAAGGGCAGCGAGATTATAGGCCGAAACTTGAATTCGTCTCCGGGAATTTTAAATTTATGGTCGCGAGTAGGACTGTATTATTCTTGACAACTTCGAAGATTTGAAATTTTTTTAATTTTTAAAGCTTCTAGAACATCGTCGATATAACGAAAGATAATATAATAGGGAGACCCTCTCATGACTTGTTACTTTTGACAACTTCGAAGATTCGAAGCTGATTCCGAACTTACGAATTTTCAAAGTTAACCCCAAACTTTCAAAGTTTAAAGTGTTTCGAAGCCTCGAGTTTCAAAGTTTTCGAAGCTTTGAAGTACCTACGAAGGTTCGAAGTTAACTTCGAACATTCGAATACTTTCAAAACTTCGAATCTTCGAAATTGTCAATAGATCGCAAGAGGGTCTCGCGATTATCTTCCGTAATCGGTGATGCTCTGGAAACGTGGTTTCCAAATTGTCAATGGTTTCGATGATTCTACGAAGAGTAGCGTCGGCTAAATGTAGGACACCGAGAAATGCAGATGCCACCGGTTATTCCTCGGACTATTAGGGCATGTTAGATCGATTGGGCTAATTCCGGATTTTCTAGTTCAAAAATATGCGCAGTGTCATCGCTCAGCTTATTTTTAAACGTCACATTAACGTGGCATTGATTAAAGCGACATCTTTTTCGCCTGGTCTAATTTGTGTTAATCAAATTAGAATCTCAATATATCCGTAATATATCTCCATAATATAGAAAGAGTCAGGAAAACTAATGTGTCAAGATATAAAATGTTTAAGAGTCAACTGTGTAACATAAACGAAATCTGTTAAATATTTTCAATCAATAAATCTAAATTTCTTTATACTTCATTAACTGCATTTGGTTTCCAAAGAATATTTAATTCTATTCTTTGATTTATTATCTCGAAGCCTGATACTCTTAATCGCTTCCAACATCTAACTTTAATTGACACTTCTCTTACTTAGTGGATGTATTTATATAAAAACGGTCCTGTTTCTATAATATTAATATTAAATTAATAATTGTGTAATTTCGATTCTTCGAAGTTTCGATCCTCAAAGATTTTAATGCCAAAACTTTGAAGTGTGAATGTCGGAAGCCTTCGAAACAATTAAATCACCATCCCAATTCAATATCCCGCGGCATTGTCAAACAGAATGAAAGATCCTCGTTATTCGGGAGTCTTCCACAAGTGTGTAGGAGACATTCCGTCTTCGAGTCTAGCTTGAAAAGCCCAACATTTCGATCGGGACCTCAATCCGAATCGTTTCTCGATTACGTGTTTCGTGTTTTGTCACGTTTTGTGTTTGGCATGCGCATATCTGAAGTTAACTCGCTTTTTAACGATGCTTGATTCATTCTCAGTTCCGGAGAGAGCGGGATTTCGGAGAAGTTCCGCGTCCGTGACGGAGGGTCACCTGCGCGTAAATCGCGGCACGCGGCGGTTTATTTTTGGAGCGTGCCATCGTGTGATACAGCCTAATAATAAGCACGGCACGCCGACCGGCGCGATTGACGGCCGCGTACGCGCTCCTGCGGATGTTATTTGGGGTAATATCGCCTCGCGATTCTCTCCCCGTCGCTTCCCCGTCGTCACATTCGAATTCTCATCGGGTGACGAGGGTGCCATATACGCGCGCGGGGCAAAACACGCCCGCCCTCGCCTAGAATCGTTACGGCAGAAATGGTCCGGATTCCGCGGATTCCTGGGCGCTTTATCGGCCGGTTATTTTGCGCCGATACCTGGTCAACCGCCAAACGGGACCGTCTGTTTTCGGTCGTATCTGTCGCGATTCATCGCCGAGGCCGAGGTCGATTGAATGAAATCGCCGCGTGCTTGACGCGCGTCCACGGCATTGGCGGATCCAGAAAGGACTTCGCACAAATTATATCAAAAAGTGACTTCGGTCAAATTTACTAAGACTATGATATTTTGCAAATTATGAGATGCTGATCAAAAATTTCCTTAGGCAAAATCATCAAAAATTGACAAATTTTGCTATAGCATCATTTGAAAGTTGAAAATTTAAAAATTTGAAATGTAAAGGAAATTTAATTGTTGTTTTAAAAAAAAATGTATTTTGTAAGTACGCAAATTGCATAATTTTTTTTGAAATGCAACTATGTGTTGTCTTTGTACTAATTGATTTACCTCATTATTCTATGCATAAAAGTAGTAAGGTACAGTTACCAAAAAATGAATAGTTTAGCAGATAAAGATATTTTCGGTACAATTAGATCCAAAATAGCAACTTTCAAATGGTGTTACAGTAAAAACTCTCCATTTTTTACGATTTTATCTAAGAAAACTTTTGATCGACATCTCATAATCTATAAAATATCATAGTTTCAGCCAATTTAACCAAAGTGATTTTCCATATGATTTCTGTGAGGTCCTTTTTCAAAGAGAGCTATTAACGCGCAAGCGAAATTTTTTTTTAATATTATAAATATTAAAAGATAGAATATTAAATTATTATTTAAATTATTATTATATATTGAAAAAGTATTATTAAATGTATAATTCATATAACGTTTTATTTAAATTATATTAACACAAAAAGAATAATAATAGAATCTATGTTTTTTATATCTAGGAGTTTCTTAAATTAAAAAATATTTTTAGAATATTAAAATTGTGATTAAGCACTTCAAAGATATTTAAACTACATATATATAACATTTTGCTATAAATTCTATATTAAAATTGTATTTAAAAAAAAAAACTCCAAGAGGAGAGGGCTACGATCTCCGCCAGTGGTCCACGGCCGCATCTGTGGCATTCCATTCCTCAGGTGCTCCCAAAATTAATTCTTGGGAAGACGCGTAATTCCTCGGATATAGAAATCCATTTCCTAAGGAATCTTTCGCGAAATGGGAGCCTTGTATTCACCTTTCGTCTTGTATTCGCGTCTCCAGTATTTGCGATCGCTTTCCGCGCGCCTGAAATTCCTGATCTCTCTCTCTCTCTCTCTCTCTCTCTCTCTCTCTCTCTCTCTCTCTCTCTCGCAGAGGAGTTAACAAAAGTAATGGAGTAAACGATAAATACGATTTTGATGCTTTTATCTAACAATCGGATAGTCGCATGAGAAATTCCCGTAATTTATTTTAATAGAATACAACGAATGAAAACTGCGGGGAATGAAAAATAAAGATAAATCGAACTCGAGTCACGATGAGTGATTATAACACACTGTTAAATTCATAACATTAAATTATATTCAATTTGAATTATTTTTAATTATTTTTACAAATCGCCACTGCTCCTTGAGTTAAATAAATTTATTATTTTTAACTTCAAGTGTATATCGAAGTATATAATTATTTTAATTCGAAACATGTGATAAAAAAATAACCAAAGGCAAATCTCCATCAATTTATTTTTATGGTTGAATTGTTTAATATCAATGAAAATTAGTAGAAGCCTTTAAAAGCCAACACAAGTTATGTGAATATTCTTTATTGTTAAAACGCAAACATATAATATTAGAATTGTTTAATTACAAAGTAAACAGCATTGTGAATTTTTAAATGACACATTGCCATTATAGAAAAGTTATAAATAAATGCAATGTCGCGTTCATAAGCGAGTAATTGATAAAGAAAAACAAGCTCGGAATTCGTATCACTCGTAGGTGTTTACGTGTAATTAGCGGACGAGCAGTTGGCACGATCGCGTGACATTCGCTCTCGCGATCGAAGAAATTATGCCACCTCGCCATTCGCGCGACATGCATCAAACGCTCTAAAAGTATCTACCATCCCTCTCTAAAAGTAGATCTTTCGTTGCGACGCGGCTCGAAAAAACAAACGATTTCACCGAAACACGCGGGATGCACGTACGCCGTTATTCGACGAACGTGACTGCTGGGAAACGTCTCTCGGAAGAACTGGAACGATTGATCGATCGATTTGAGAAACTCAGCTCGCCGATCGATACGAGCCACATAAATTAATTTTACATTAATCAGAGATCTGCACTTGATTCCCCAAATAATCTATTACAAGTCTTTGTAATTAATTTAATTATTTATATACACTGAGAAAAATGTACTAAATTTTAATAAATATTTGTTTGTGAATAGAGAGAGTACTAACATAACATTTACGCGCGGTATATAAATCAGGTACGCTAAACAAATATTTACTAAATAAAAAATGATACAATAGATAAATAAAAATAATGATTCTTGTACCAAATAAACATATATTTAATAAATATTTAGCTAATATTAATTCCATAAATATTTATTAAAATTTAATACTTTTTCTCAGTGTCTAAAAACATGCGGCTTATAATTCAACTATTATTTATAAAAAAGGATCTTTTACATAATTTGATATTTTATGCATGATGCTCTCGTAATTACGCAGTCCCTATTTGATCTAGAATCGGTAACTGAAATTAAAGAAATTTCTGTAAAAACTAATTTTACAATGGTTATAGATAGACAATAGGACTATAATTATTATCAAATTTTATGCGAATTTTATTTTAAAGTATGTACATAGAATTTTGATTTGTTAAACGTAATTAGATATAAAGATACAAAATTACGTACATAATAATTTTGCTCTACTTCTTTGCGAGGAGAACGTCGACCGCAAGTTGGCAGAAGAATCAGTAGCGAGAGAACATCCGGTTTTCTGCGGATACTCCGCATGTATGTATCAAACGTTTACAAGATCTTATTTTTCATCCAATCATGCGAGGAAACCTGCAAGAAATAGACGTGGGTCTATTTGCAGAAATACACTCGGTGGACGAAGGATTAAGTATTGCCCTCGCTCTAAAAGCAGAGGATCCCGTGGCGCCACGAGTAACAAACAGAAAGAGAGAGAGAGAGAGAGAGAGAGAGAGAGAGAGAGAGAGAAGAAAACGTACGATTCTACCGAATGTGAAACGACGCGGTGCGTTGGCCTGTCATCAGGCAGATAAATTATGCGAGGAACGTGATAACCGAGAAATGTGTCGGGGCTCTGAAAATCACTCGGTGTCACGAATTTTCTGCGGGGAGACGCAGCCTCCCTCATCGTATCTTTTCTTATATACATGTGTGTACGACAACTCATAAATAAGGGCACTAATCAGTAACGCATTCTGAGCACGCGACGAACCATGGAAAGGCTCGAACCTTCTCGCCCAATTTCTAGACACTTTTATATAATTATATCATTAATGTCTATTTCTATTAATGTAGAGATTAACTTTATATTGTCGATTTAATATTTACTTTTTGTTCTTTTCAAGTTCTAATGGTTATACTGAAAAAAATTATTAAGTTTTAATGAATATTTGTTTGAATAGTACTAAGACTTACTTACAATAAAAAAATATTTACTCAATAAAAAAACGATATTTAAATTAATAATTTTTGTACGTAATAAATGTATGTTTACATTTAGTGAATATTTAGTTAGTACTGTTCAAATAAATATTTACTAGAATTTAATAAATTTTTTCCTTAAAGTGTAAAAAAAGATAAAAAAATAAATTAAATTAAGAGATTAAAGTTAATCTACATTGTGCATTGGTTAGAAATGAGTATAAATAACGCAGCAAAAATTTTAGGGGTTTTAAGCAACGCGCGAACAGACCCATTATTTTCCACAATTCTCTCTCTGTCTATCTATCTCAGCGTGCCGGCGATCGTCTATTCTCGCGGCTTATTTAAAGAGTTTCGCGTGAGAAAGAAATTGTCGAGCCACGAGTTTAGCCACTTTCACACGTCGAGATAAAGCAAATAGAGTCCTCACTCGGATCCTTTGTTTCCATCTTTCCCTTTTTATATTCCCCGTACCTAGCTCACTGCCGAGATAACTTCTAATTGTTGTAGTTGTAAATCTAAGTGGCAACCAGATAAAGCAGATAATAAATTAGATAATGAGAGCTCGTGAAATTAAAAAACCAATTATATTTAATAAAACTGTCGAAAATCAAACAATAATAAATATTAATTAACGGACAATGAGAGCATTTACAGCGCGATATTTTTTTAAGCGCAATACATAAAATATATTCACAATACTTTTACATTACTTGTTGATACAATATTCTTGGACGTTTCGATTTACTTTAAACCATCATCAGCAATGCCGTATAATTATCATAACAATATGCAATCCCCACAAGTTGGAGATGGTCTCTGCGTTCGACAGAGGATGAGCATACTCCTACTTCCTAGTTGAGAAATGCCTTTATTTCTCTTCGTTGTTTAACCAAGTGAATAACCTCCGCTTTTGCAGATCACAGTTTGAAGCGCAACACGTTACATTACAATGAGTAGAAAATAAATTATAGCTATATTACTAAAGATATTATCCATGTGGAAGTCAAATATGTAACGTTACGTGTTACGCTTCGAACTGTGATCTATAAAAGCGAAGGTTATTCACATTTAACGAAGAGAAGTAAAAGCATTTCTCAACTAGGACGAAGAGATCATCTCCAATTTGTGGGGATTGAATATTGTTATGAAAATTATACGGCATTGCTGATGATGGTTTAAAGTAAATCGAAACGTCCAAGAATATTGTATCAACAAGTAATGTAAAAGTATTGTGAATATGTTTTATGTATTGCGCTCCACAAATACCGCGCTGTAAATGCTCTCATTGCCTGTTAATTAATATTTATTATTGCTCGTAGAATTATTTTGGACAAGTGTGCAATAGCTATCACCGGTCTCTAAAATCTTTGGAGTCTAAAGAGTGAAATCTCATTCTTAAAAATTAACAATTGAACTCAGTTGACATACTGGCTCAGTTGTCTTTCTTTTGTCACTTTTTATAATTAGATTTCGCTCCAAAGATCTTTGAGAGCAGATATTCCATTCTGGGAAAATACGTTGTGTTCTCTTTCTCTCCCAGCGTACATCCGAGACCTTCCGTCCCTTGTGCGAAACCCTTCTTCCTGTCTAAATCTACATATATAAAAAATGTTGTTACATTAATTGGAATTCAGGTAGATTCAATCAAACAAATACAAACCAGACAATCAAATATGAAATACATCTCATTCTATGTTAAGCACCGTGCCGAATATAGCAATCCAATCAAAAGTTGTCTAAAAGGAATGTCCAATCTCTTACTTAATTGAAGATCTCTACTTAAATACTCCGTAATTATCATCGTGGCACTTGAACGCGACAGGCTTGGGGAAAAACGGTGTGTGGTCGCTGATGCCTTGTGGATAATTAATGGCCTCGCGAGAGTTTTCCTGAGCAGTCTCGCGAGCCCCCATAAATAAGACTTAATCAGCGAGTTAAAAGGAGAAACGAAGAGAGGCGAGAGAATACCGGCTTTCCAGCAATCGGAGCCGGATTCTCTTTCTCTCTTTCTCTCTCTCCCCTCCCCCTCTCTAAAGAATTTATCTCCCTCCCACAGAGAGAGAGAGAGAGAGAGAGAGAGAGAGAGATTTTCGCACCCCTTTCTCCTCTTCTTTTCTCCAAAGAATTTATCTCCCTAACACAGATTCTCGCACCCTTCTCTCTTTCATCTTCAAACGTGACTTTTACAGCTGCCGAAACGAGCGATTTACAAATTCTGAAGCCTCCCTTTGAGCGGTCTCATTAATAATACGTTCGTTCGAGAGTATTTACAATATTGGCTCGCGATCAATTCCTCCGGCAATATCTCGAGAAGAAGTAATATATTGCGGACAGAAGATGACAACATTGTTTTTTCTTTTTTCTTAGAATGAAGCAGATTGTCATCGTTAAATCGAAATTTGAAACACACTAAATTCTTCACGGAATAAAAATCACATGCCAAGTCGAAGTAATAGGAAATATTGCGGAACACAAATCTAACAAATAAAATAATAAATTTATATATTTAATAATTATTACCATTAATTATACACTTATTTAATATTAAATATTTAATAAGAAATGGATTGGATTACTTATTGGCTGCATTCAGCAGAAAAAGTAGCTTTGCAACTGTTGTAAGATTCTTTAATATAATTGATTTATACATTTAGATCCAATGAGAAACTAAGAGTAAAACCAAACACATATTAAAGAATTTTACAACAATTCCAAAGCTGCTTTTTCTGCTGAATGCAGCTGTTGTTTTTATCTAGTCAAACATCGCGTCGCGAGTGTTTAAGGGGAATTAAGGGGAATTAAATTCAGGAGCATTCGCCTAAAATCATCTTCGAGGCATTTTCAAGTCGTTTCGTAGATCGGTTAGATCGGCAATACATGCCGCGGCCGATTTTGTTGGAAGGTCGAATACCGTTCCATGACTCAGATCGCTGGTCGTGTTTGTTTATGCGCGACGAGTATCCATCCGGCGGAGTTTCGATTCGCGAAAATCCCTCTGCCAATATATTTACGTGGGCGAATAACGCAGATCTTCCACCGAGGCAAGAATGCTCGTTGCGGAACGCACGTGCATCTGCATACTCTGCATCCGTAAATACGCGTGAGAGAATTGTGACAGCGTGCGTCGGTCGACTGGGAATTCAACAGTTCCTGTCATTTATGTAATGCCACTTTTAAAGCAACCCCGACAAAACGCAGTTTCCGTTTGTTACTCTTTCGTTAACCGTCTCGCGCTTTCATCGAAAATTTAGCTCGAGCGCGAAAGCAACTACGATCGCACGAATCATCAGTCACGCCTTATTTTGCATCGTATATAAATTTGACTAACATACTATAAGTATGTTATTCTAATTATATTACAAAAGATTATCGTTTATTTATCGTTGCCAATAATTTATTTTAGTTAAACATTCATTATTAAGCGATACTTGGAAAAAACTTTCTTTTGTTCTGTAAAGTATGTGGTAAAAAATACGTCGTTTACGCGGAATGATGGAATTTTTCCGTGTGCATTCGCTACAACAATATCACAATTCAAAAAAGTATTCAGACATTTAGTAGATATAGATCTAACAATAATTTTGTTGGATCACCATAAAGTAAGTATTGCGTGGGAAACTGAAGTATAATGATCAATGCTGCAAAAAGTTTTGCGACAAAGTCTTTTTGAAAGAAAGTTTGAATGATTTGAATCATGAAAATTTTGTAATATGATTCTAGAATAATGAAAGTACGTTCTTTCCTTTTTCTTTATGTTTCTGTTCCTATTTGAAAGCAACTCCAAAATAACAATTTTTTAGTCATGTCATTATGACAAATGTGCGGTATGTAAAGTGTGAAGATTTTTCGGTTTGTCTGCGGAGGACAAAACTGGAGCGATATTCTGCCCATAAAGCGTCATACCGTACGTCAACATCAACTTGAATTTAAATCTGTTTACGTTTTCTTTTTCGGTCGTCTGGTTTTGTTCAAGGGTCACGGAAAGATTCGTTCCCATTGCGGTATAAACGTAGACAATAGGCGAGCTGTTCTTCGTCGCTCTAAATTTACCATGAATATAATCTGTAAATCTCGAGGTATAGGTATATATGTAAGTGTGTAGCACGAATACGTTGACAATGATGACAAAGCGAAACTGAGTCACGATTACGAGCAAGATTCTTACTCAGCCTTCCGTGTCATTGTTGCAAGAATTCAATTGTAGCCTAAACGAAGAGTTTTTCCCCCGCGCTAATTAATACGCAAGAACTAGAATCTGTTATCCTCCATTTGTTTCACGCGCTTCGATGGTAGTGTTGCGTAACGCGCAACATTCTCTATTAGTAATTAATTACATTTTGCCGAGGCGATATTGCCATTACATAGTACTATATTATTACGGGATGCATTACATTCTACTAATAACATTAACGTCTTCTCTCTGGATAAGTATCAAAGACAATTTATCATATTAATAATTTGCATCTATGTAATAGCATTTATACATTTAATATTGTAATTAGAATTCGCTGATGGCCGTCGTGACATAAAATCGTCATTCGATTTAGAAGCTATCGCGATGACGCGAATTTGCCGCGGACTTCACAACTTGTCATTTACGTAACGATATATATGTACTTATCGACGGCTCTTTCTCGTTACAGAGCATCCGGGGAACAAATCGAGCCTCGGCTTCAGCCTGAGGGGAGGGTACCACCGTCACTCCCTGTACTTTCCCGTCGTGGTTTCCGGCGACGTGGAGGACGTTACGGTCGATCATGCGTCCCTGAGATTCCTTCTCCAAGGCGATCACAGACGTCCACGCGATCTCGAGGCGCTGGTCTATCTCCGCACGCCAGCCTCCCGGCGTCTCCTGCTGCGGCGCAAGATCCCGCAGGGCGAACCGACGAGTTCCCGATGGATGGAATTGGACTCCACCGAGGCGGCTGCGAGCTGGCTCGAGTACGCTCTGGAAAACCATGGCCTCGAACTGGAATTTCTTCACGACGGTCGGCCGACGCGGCGCGAGGTTTCCCACGCAACGTTCAACGTGTTCACCACGTCGGAGTCTGGAAGTGGTAGAAGGAAGAGGTCCACTCCCGAGGAACTGATGCCGCTGCACAAGGGCCGGCGCAGCCGGTGCAAGGGTGACAACAAGAAATGCTGCCGGCACGAGCTGACGGTGATGTTCAAGGACCTGAAGGGCTTTGAGTTCATCGTATACCCGAAGGGCTTCGACGCCGGTTACTGTAAAGGCCGTTGCCCGCCCCGGTACAATCCAGCACATCATCACGCTCTGCTGCAGAGTTTGTTGTGGAAGGAGGACCGGAAGAGGGTACCTAAGCCGTGCTGCGCACCCAGCAAGCTCGACCAGCTGATGATCGTCTACTTCGACGAGAACCAGTCAACGCAGCTGAAGGTGTCCTACTGGAAGAACATCCAGGTGTTGGAGTGCGCCTGCTCGTAAAGAAGAGGAGAGGAAAAGAGAGTGAAACAGTCTACCATGGCCGAGGACTCACCAAAGAATCGTCCGAATTGCGGTTCGGTGATGCCATCCACATTTTCGCGTTAAGATATATTACAACTATTAATAAATATACTGATAATGGCGAAAGTAAAAAGAATGTACCGTCGTTCGACTTTAAGATTTTCGTGCACGTTCCGCGTGACCCTCTAGACTTCCATTACTTCTCTCTTTTCTTTCTTCATACGATTCGGACGATCCAAGGCATCACCGAATACTCAGACCCTGTAAAAGCTCGCCCAGATTCAGGGTCTCGCATCGACTGTGATACTAACGATATTTACTTGTCATTATATTCCTTATTATATAGCGATCGTATTTTATATTATTAGGACATTCTCACTATATCCAGACCCGGCTAAGTGGAAGCGAATCGTTGCGAATCGTTGCGAATCGTCGATAATCGTGAGCAACGACTACCCTAACAGAAATCCAATATTGGCCAATGCAGGCTAATTTATTACTGAAAGACATTAATTATAATTACTTATTTGGAGTACTAAAAACACTAAACAGGCAATGCTTTTAATACTTAAAATAAGTAATTAATTATTGTCTTTCAGTATTAAGGTTGTATTAGATATATAATTTTTGTAAAAAGTGCCTGAAATTGGGAATTTATACTTTCTATATAAAAATAAATTTTATATACATGCATAATGTATGAAAATTCAGTAAGGTTAATATTTAAAATATTTAATACAATTTTATAGTTAAAATGTAATTTTTCTCATTTTATCTTAATTATTTTTTAAAAGTACATGCCTACTTCTTATTAAAATAATTTTTGATCCTTAAAGTTCTAAATCGCCGCCAAATCTCTTGTATTACTTTCAAATACAAAAAAAAATATATAGAAAAATCTATAATTTTTTCTTTTTAAAAAATGCGTGTAATAAATTCTTAAATTGACCAGTATTAATAGATTTCTGTAAGGATATATCTTCTTGTTTTAGCCGGATGAGCATCCCCCTGAAACGCCATATCATCTTGTAACGCATATCCTCTATCTGTTAATTTATTACAATCACGCTAGGCTTCTGCGAAACGAGCGGATCGATGTCTGATGCTAATGTAACTTTGTGACACAAGCTAAAGTCTTCGCTCTTATCGAACCTGTTTTGTATCGAGGTTTCGTTTAGTTCCTATAGAGTATTACGAATGGAATCTGAGTCCCAAATAAATCTCTCGATTCCTCCCCCCGTAAGCAGTTTAATACGAGTGTGTTACGCTCTCGCAAAAATTCCATTACATATTTTCCACGAGATCTACGTCGATCGATAGCCGCCGCCGCCGCACTGTAATCTCCATGTATGTATGAGCATTTCGAGTTTTATCTGTGAGATAATAATATTATTCGCATTTTATCGAAACAATGTGCATCGCATAAATATGAGCGATAAATTCTAGCGTACAACAAGATCGATGAGAAACAAGATCGTTGTTTTTCTAACGCGTCCGATGTATCAAATTGTATAAAAATTTATGATCGCGTGCACTATTGTAAAATTATAATCTAATTAACCACCCAGCGGCGCCCTTTTATTATCATTATTCTTGTCCTTCTTATTGTCAACTTATCTGATGATGGAGATCCATTTATAGCGAAGTCTTAAATATATGATCTATCAGTTTTCAATAAAAAGACATGCTTATTTCTCTTTCATTTCCTACCACTGCGCGTTGATAAATCTAAATAAATTGTAATTTAAAACAAAATTTGGATTGATTTTATATCAAGGAATACCGTCGTTTTTTACAATTGTCTCAAGTTTACATCAATTCCTTATTAAGAAAGAAATAGAATTTATTAGACTTAGGCTGGGTTGTTCCACCTTCCAGTAAACTTCAACTCACTGTTTTATTCTCTTACTCTCTTATATTCTTACTCTTTTACTCTTTTGTTTTTATCCAATAAGTAAATTATCACATTAAGTTTATTCAAAGATGGAACAACTGGCCCTAAATGATTCATTTCAAAGATTCGAAGAGTTATAATATTTATTTTTATTGTAACTTCGTAAGTAAACAATACATGATGTTCTTCTTTTTATCTTTCTTTTTTTTTTGTAAATTTCGACAATATATATCTAGAATATATTTTAAATTTTTTCTCTATCAAAATTGGCTCATTTATAACCATATGATCGAATTTCTTTTAAATATAAATTTGTTTAATTTATAACTTTCTGTCGACTGACTACTGCATCGAGATAAGAGAGACTTGGAATATAAGTCCTTCGTTACAGTCCATAAATCGTCAAAATTATTAAAACAACATATTGCTGTAAGAAGTTACACAATCTTAAATACGATTCGAATATCTCGCTCTTCAAAAGATGCAAATTGATACAAAT
Organism: Trachymyrmex cornetzi; assembly: GCF_001594075.2. NCBI lineage: Eukaryota > Metazoa > Arthropoda > Insecta > Hymenoptera > Formicidae > Trachymyrmex > Trachymyrmex cornetzi. The sequence goes on from NW_017295795.1 coordinate 380,251, forward strand.
TCAAATAAAAAGATGCAAATTAAATTCAGCAGCTAAATTCAGGATATTAGGAGAACATGATTTGGAAGAAGTAATGGGCGAGTTCAAGTCAGCAAAGCGACTAGGTCGGCTCACCGAGCAATTAAACATGATTGGTTGGATTCACAGGTAAGAACCAATCACGCTCATTTACTCGGCAAGCAGATCTAGCCGCTTTGCCGACTTGAACTCGCCCGTTCTCTTCTTATTTCTGATGCGGCGCGAATTTCAAAATGTATTTTTACAAAATACGGACAGAATTTTCTCCTTACAATTTTGTATCAATTTCTATCATTAGCGAATCGAGATCTCTTCAGAAAAGCTAACGAAAGCCAAATACAAAATTTGCGCTAGTCAATGATCGTTATATATAATTTTCGTTATACATAATTAACACACAAAGCAGTTTTTAATAAAAAAAAAAGTTCATTCTTCTATCTTCTATCGCTTTACAGTATTTAACTAAATCATAATTTGAAAAAATCCTGTCAAATGATTATTTTTAACGAAAATGCCACAAAGAAAATCACGTTTTTTCATAATATTTCAAATTTTTAACTCCAACAGTCTTAACAGTTAAAACTCGAATATTTAGAATAACGAAATTAGAGCAAATTCCAATTTAAGTATTAATTTATCAATATTCTATTACTATTATTTATAAAACTGTAGTGTTTTATAGATAATAATTTCAAAATTAAATCATACAACTGTTTAATTGATGTTTCGAGGCGACCGTTGTGATTTTATGAATAGAATGTAATGTGGAAGCTACAATCGACTGAATCGACGCGAGGGGTTATCTGGCCACGACAGCAATAAAGTTTTATTAAGCGTGACGCCGCTACTCACCCCGTCCCGAGTTCGAAGGTTACCTTGTGTGCATTATGCAACCACGCACATTCATGCTACACGGAGTCGGCACAAAAAATACTATTTTCAAAACAGACTATTCAGTGACCGATAATGATAAAGGAAAGGAAAAGCGATCTTCGCTCTTTCCTCATAAACACGTGAGTTTCATTCACAAACTGTAATCGCATCATTGATTATAAATCAAACAGAAATAGGTCAGCGACAGTATCCGCGTCGATAAATGAAATATTTTGCGACAATATCTTGAATACAAAATCTGAATTGAAAATTACATTTACAAAGGTGATGATTTTGTTTATATATATAGTACATAGATATATAATATAAATGAAGAATCATAAGTAATGTGTGAAATATAAGTGAAAGCTTTATCTCCTGGACGTTTTGCCGATTCCTCTTTTGCCAGAGAATAAATGCTTCGGCATTTTATTGCCGATAAAACGATCGCCCTCTCCCTTGAGACCTTTCTTGGCTATTTTCTTCTTCTGTGTCTTATGAGTTATGTTTTTCAGCTTCATTTTCATCTGCAATAAACGCAAGCAAGGATAAATTCTATATTTCCATTTGTGTAAATAAATATGCTTTCATAAATTGGAAAATAATTAAAATGAGGTATTCAGCTCTTCAATAATCTACATTTTTTAAGGAAGTTGAGCAAATTAATCTAAGTTTAATTGTCTTCATTTTAACATTAATTTTTCTATAATATAGATCACTGTTGCGCTGAAGCCTTTAAATTCATTGTCTATTTGTCTATTTGTCTCTTACTTCTACGTTTTTAACGCCCATCTCATCCCGCGGTGGTCTCGAGACGCTGCGGGCACGCGACTGTGATGCCGATTCCACACGCATGCGTTTCCTAGCAGGTTCTGAGCGCGACCTGGACCGTCCTCTCATTCGTTTGAAGTGCGCCTATAGTTACAATTAATACAGAATATAACATAATATATACAATACTTGATACAATAGAATTAATAAATTACAATAGAACAGTGACTGAATTAAAACATAGTACGATACAAAAAAACTTGTCCTAAGCTATCTTCTTGAAAACATTTAAATACTGGCACTCACGTTTTTAGTATCTTCCATATCCACACCCAGATCTTCCATCTGCTCCTTCAATCTCGCGACTGATCGATCGCGGGTCTTAGCCGCGGCTGTACGCGGCATAATCGGTTTCGTAGAAGCCTTTAATATTCGCGCCTCGTCCTTCATGACGAACTTCTTCTCACGAATCTGTTTCGCTAGCTGTTCGATCTCGCGCATCGTTTCCGATAACTCTGGTATCTTATAATCGTAGAAACCGGCTTCTTCCCTCAACTGCTCTTCCTTTTCGAGTTGATTTAATTTCTAAAAATGGAAAAACGGTATAGAAACATGTTTTGCTTTGGCCATCATGCATTGATACAATCAAATTTGTACTGACTTCAAAGATATCTGGATCTATATAATCCGCTATATTATGACCTTCCCACATCTCCGGGATGATGTCGTATTTCTGATCTCCCTCAATATCGTAATTCTTCTTCAGATCAAGCACATAATCATCTCCCATCTCCTCTTCTATCTCCCTCTCCAATTTACGCTTCCTTATGGCTTTCTCCGCAGCAGCCTGCCTCTTCTTCAGAACGCTCTCCGGTATACACGGGACGCGATTAGGATCTATTCTTTTAGGTTGAGCAATGTGCAATCGGTGAAGAAGTCCTTCCACCTATAATCATTACAAATCGTGCATTACAACTGCATATTTTGCATGCGAATTTTGCATTAAGATCTTTGAATTAATTACCTTTTTAGTCTTGATCTTTTGATCGACTCTGAAGGCTAGAAGTCGCTCGCAAGCCTCCAGTTTCACTTCCATCACGCCAAAATCGGTGATGGTGCTCATTTCTAGCACAGGTATATTCATATCGTTCTCAAACGGTTTCAGAACAGCCCTCTTCTCCGGAGATAATTCTTCCAAACGTACGATATCCATTTTATTCATGACTATTATTAAAGGCTTGTTCGTGAATAAAGGCTTTATGGATTCAAAAAGTTTTACCTACATAAACAAAACAGGGTTTAGAACATTAATGTTAAAGATCACAAGTAATATAATCCACAGCTCACTTGTTCCTCCAAAGTATGACCACATTGCTCTGACAAGTCGCAGAAGTAAAGTACAGCGGCTCGCAAGTGAGCGAGAGCAGTTACCGCTTGCATTTCAATGACATTTCTCTCTTCCAGTGGATGATCTAATATTCCAGGTGTGTCTATTACTTGCCATCTCAAGTATTTATAATCAGTATGCCCCACAAACAAAGATTTTGTTGTGAATGCATATGGTTGAACCTCTACATCGGCTCGAGTAATCTATAGAATAATTCACATTACATATTAAATACTATTTGTAGACAAAACAACCATAAAATTATTATGTATTATTTACTTTATTAATGAAACTACTCTTGCCAACATTTGGGAACCCGCATATAATTATCGTACGCGTGTAAGGATCTATACTTGGCAATCGAGCCAAGTGTTGACGAACTTGCTCAAGATATGTTAAATTGGCTGCCTGTTTCTTCATAATTGTGGCCATTCGACCTAGAGCGGCTTTCTTCAGCAATTTACACCGATATAACGAATCTCCGAACTTTAAAAGACGAACATAATCCTTTGCTACTCTGTAATCAAAAAATATATTTTGTAAGAATTAGAACAAATCTTACGAGTTATATGTAAATCATTGTTTTGTTACTTGTCAATTAAATGCCTCGCTGTATTTATCTGTCCAAGAGCCAACTTATAATGATCCTTATCATACAGGACGTTCATCAAGTCGGCGTAGAATGGATGAACATCATCCAGCTTAGGAAACTCTTGTATTATCTGGGATAATTTATCGTGAAAATTCTGTTGAGTGAATTTCACCTTTCGTGTGTAGAAAGCGCGTATCCTCGTGATCTTATATTGTTTATGAATAACGGTTGGTGTCTTCCGTTGTGTTTTCGACAAAATTATATCAATAAAGTCCTACGTTGAAGAAGATATTTATAAGTTTTGTGAAAAAATATTGTAATATAAAAATATAAGGAAAAATTAAAAAATAATTTTTATTTATTTTTTACATGCACAATACATGTGCACAAAATATATACGAAGTCATTTCTGAATATAATCACCTAGCTTCGGAACATATTTTGTATAACAATCAATGTATTCTGATTCCATCTGTAAAAAAGATTTTTGGCTGTCCTCAAAGGCATCTAAGCATCATTTCCTAAATTATTAAATAATTGAAATTTAACTTCTTTCATATCTTGATCTTACTACTTTTGATTTTCATTATTTTTTATTATTAAAGATCTTGCATGGCTGGTGACTAATTTCAATTATTCTAGAGTTTAGAGTCAATATTCCAATTCTTATATTTAAGATCGTCTTAAGTATAGTCTTGAGATGTCATAAGTTAATTACGGAACTGTATTAGTATAGCAAAATAATACTTAAGACAATCTTAGACAAATTCTAGCTGTAGAATGTAGGACTAGTATTTGTAGTCGATTATTATATTTAAGACTTGTAAGTCTTAAGATGTCAAGTTAAATCTTAGTATCTTAAGATATTACTTATATAAAGCGATCTTAAAATAAGAACCGATTGTAAATACCAATCCAGGAAATATATACATAGCTTCTCAAAGGCAGCCAGAAACCTTCTTCATTATATGAAATGTATCACAAAGCAGGATCATTATGTTGAGAAATGATATTGTACATACATACATATTTTGCTAACTTGTATTATACGATAAATAAAATTCACTTTACTTTCTGATTTTTCCTTGTATTATAATAAATATTGCACTTAATATAATAAACGTTACGACATAAATATATGAAATTACAGACACAAATGTATGTTAACTAACCTTTGCAGTTGGGACAACCGCAATTTTCTTGAAATTGTACAAAACCATTTTCGTTTAATTTATTATATTCCGCGTTAAAGAGACAACGTAACTTTCCTTTCTTTTTTTTATTAAATACCTATTCCTTCGAGAAAACAGAAAATATTTCATTTACTCAACCATCACTTTGACTTAGAAAAACCACGTGCTCCAAAACAGTTTAGGTTTGGGCAATTTGAGGTTATAAATCTCTCAGCGAAAGAGGCTAATATCGGAATGTCCCGCAGCGGAAATGGCTGCGTTCAGCAGACTCAACAGTTAAGTGAGCTGCTATTGATGTATTCTTTTAGATCTAAAATCTGGTTGGACGATCTAAAAGAATACATCAATAACAGTGAGCGCTCACTCAACTGTTGAGTTTTCTGAACGCAGCCAATGGTTGCGTTCTGGAACTTCGCTCGGATGTCTCCGATCAGCAGTGTTGCCAACTTGGCTTATTTTCCGCCATTTCTAGCTTATTTTAATGTCACTTAGCGGGCAAAAATCGTGATTTAGCTGATGACTTATTTTCTGGATTATTTGAAAATCGAAGGAGCGGATTCTCTCTTCAAAATAAGCCAATTCTTTTTTATTAAATTTTAATTAATCATATGTATAAATTTTCACTTTTCATTTTCCATCCTAGGGAAAATGTTTCATGATCGATATTCGTTACCTGTATATACAAATTTTATTAGGCGATGTAACACGTGAATGACAAATCAAATCATGCGCAAACCTGCAATCGCTAATCGATACTATCGATAGTGTGATATAAACCTGAGATTGCGAAATATTCAAGTTGATATGAGTGGTTTCAACATCGTTCGATGTACATCATGCACCATTTTTAATTATTTCCCACGCTAATGAACAGGTTTTAGCATCAAGAACATATCCAAATTTCTGCAAACTTGCACGAAAATTGACACTTTTATAAGAATGTAATAGTCTCATATTACATTTTATATAAATGTTATATTACGAGTACATATGTTATATTACATATTTATATAAATGATACATTAATTTTATTATTTCAAATAGAAAAAATGAAATAAAAATTACGAGTACGTATTTATTTCATTCCCCTTTCCCCCTTTTTCTACACATGTGCACATTTACTGGTTTTAACTTATTTCTGGAGTATTTCCGAGAGGCATATGACAGATTTGAAAATTTCAAGTTGGTAACACTGCTCCGATGCAAGAACAGATGATGAATCCGAGGCATCGGAGGCATCCGAACGACGTTTCCAAACGTAGCCAATGTGATATTTTGCTATTTACGTAGGAAACCATTGCTGAAGGCTGAAATTTTTCGTTCTAAAAAAGTTATGAAAAAATAAACGGAAAAAATATAATTAGGACATCAATGCTGGATTCACAAGAGTGTCGTACGACGCAAATTGGATGCAGTGTGAATCCAGTATAATGAGACGTCTTATTATCGGGACTAAATGAGAATATTTCAGAATTTACAATTTTATATACATATTATCAATAGAGTAGGCATTGACACCGACGAGATATTGGTCGCGTTCAGCAGACTCAACTGTTGTGGAGCGGATCCGTGAGGGTTAGCTGCTATTGGATGATCTAGAAGAATACATCAATAACAGCGAGTGCTTACGGATCTGCTCCACAACAGTTGAGTCTGCTGAACGCGACCATTATTAAAGACCGTCAACCCTGGGCAAATTTTCGGCGGTATAAAAAGGGCCCCAAGGGTCCGGAGGTAATTCAAGAACGCTGACATTACCGACAATTGATATAAATTTGCTATTATTAACATAAATATTTGGCTCATGCATTATTAAATTCATGATT
>NW_017295795.1:387102-388173 GCF_001594075.2 Trachymyrmex cornetzi
TATAAATGCATAAATACATCTACTAAACTAATAAATCATAAAATTAGTACAATATTATCAGTTTTTAACTCTTAATCACTTCAATATTTACAAGGACGCGAACTCCCGTAAGAATGTCGGTCTTTAATAGTATCTTGTCGGTGTTTCAGCCTAAGTCACTTCAACGTTAAGTAATAAATAAAATTGTTATTTCTGACCGTCTTAATTACGGATTAAAATTTTACGTATTTCGTATTTAAATTTTGTTCGCGTGCGCGCGATGTATGTATGTACAATAATTCTGGGTTAGGTACGATAATTTAACGGCCCTGCCACGGCCCTGGTACGATCGGCCACTGCTTCTAGGGCTGCGTTCGGAAGCATCACCCAAGTGTCTCTGTATATTGTTTTATCCTTGTTGTTCACCCAATGTTAAATAAGAATAAGGTACATAGGGGCATCCGAGTGATATTACCGAACGCAGCCTTGGTTACCAACACTGGCTTATAGCGTATTCGATTACTGACTCGACCCGACTCCGAGTCAACAGTCTGTTCTTTTTAGCTGCATTTCTTACACGTAATTTAGCTCTTCTTTTGCAGCTAAACAGAACAGACTATTGACTCGGAGTCGGGTCGAGTCAGTAAATCGAATACGCTATTAGTTTCCACCGAGAGTTTAAACCGGATCAGAATGTAAGAACCAACCAACTACAGTCGCGTATTCCCCTGTTACAGTCGAACGACAGGGGAATGCTCGACTGTAGTTGGTTGGTTCTTAGGCTGGAGTCCCATGAGGTGTATTTACCGCGTATCGCGTAATCGCGTAACCAATCAGAAGCGATCCGCTGTTGTGGTTTCGCGTTTTACTGATTATTGATTGGTTACGCGGTTACGCGATACGCGGCAAATACGCTTCATGGGACTCCACCCTTACATTCTGATCCGGTTTAAATCCTCGGTGGAAACTAAGCCAATGAATACTGAATGGTATGAAATGGTATAAAGACCCGTCTACAATACACGGAGTAAGAAGTAAGAGTAAGAAATTGACCAATCACAGTCGATTATTCTTCTCACATTCGACTGTGAT
>NW_017295795.1:388236-405867 GCF_001594075.2 Trachymyrmex cornetzi
CTCTCGCGCAGCGGCAAAGTGGTGGGGTGGTTTTCCGTGTTGCCGGGGAGCCAAATGTGCACCACTGCTTGGAAGTTTGGATTGTTTGGAAGCTCTTTTTCGACGCGTGGACGTTCGTTGCTAAGGTTAGCATGGTTTAGCAAGATTTCGAATCGTGAAATATTATTGTAATCCGTTTCTGATCAAAGAAATTTGAGCGATTTCTTCGCTCTGGCATCCAAGTTGAATTTATAATTCGCTATATCGAGATATGACTCGCGCATATTTGCAATGAATAAGTGTTGCCTGTGAGATAACCTAAAAAAAATTGATCTTTGTCCACAGGATGGCTCCGAGATACGAGTTGGCTGTCGGCCTCAATAAGGGCCATAAAACGACGAAGATTCGCGTGTCTAAAATAAAAAATATACCCGCGAAGGAAAGGACCAAGACCGTCTGCGTACGACCATCCAGGATAAAAGGAGTAAGTGGAAAGTGTATAACACAATTCTCTCATTTACCGCGTTCAGTAAAATGTTTATTTTGCAACTGTTGCAAGTTTTCTTCGCTGACTATTTCTCTAAAAGTATAATCCAACCAACACTAAGAAAACTTTTAATAGTTACGAACATTCTCTTGATCTTGGCCATTGTTATTGTATATATGGCTTATTGATCAAAGAGTTGATGCACCATAATTTATTACCAGAAGCTTATTTATCTTCTCTTTCTTATGTTATTATTCACGTGTTAATATTTATCCTCAATTTCTCATTGCAGAGACAAACCAAGCACAGCAAGTTTGTAAGGGATCTGATCCGAGAAGTCACAGGCCATGCCCCTTATGAAAAACGTGCTATGGAATTGCTGAAGGTGTCAAAGGATAAACGCGCCTTAAAATTCTTGAAGAGAAGAGTAAATATCTTTTCTCGCAAATTTTAGACAACAGGTTTCGGCAGAACTATAATAATGTCATATAATTTCATAATGTTCCGAGTTCTGATTTATGGATTAATGGAATATCGATAGCTAAATAAAAAAATATGCTAAAGAATTTAAAGCTAAGAATCTTGTGTCCATGATGTTCAAAATCACTCTGAGATCTCGGTTGTATTTTAGAAAGAAATCACATTTGAACAATTGATCAAATTGCTCAATTGTTCAAATGTGACTTGTTAATTCTTTTGTCCAAGAACTTAAAATAGTTTCTATCACTGTGGATAGGAAGCTTAAAAGATCCTAACAATTTCAAAATGTTTAATATCCTCTCCTGCTTTTATACAAAAATCTAACACTGGCCAATAACTGAAAGATAGTAATTAATTTCTTATTTTAAGTATTGAAAACTTCATTGTTCAATACTTTTAGTACTTCAAATTAGTAATTGATTACTGTCTTTTAGTATTAAATTGGTCCATATTAGATTTTTGTAAATGTGCTGCAAGGGAAGAGTCAGTATTGCAGACATGGATACTTTCTTATTAAAAATATCAAAACTTTTTTTAGGGAGCTTTTTAGAGTCTTAAACTATTTTTTTTTTAATAATATATATTTTTATTTTCTAGTTGGGTACACACATCCGTGCCAAGAGGAAGCGAGAGGAACTTGGAAATATCCTAGTACAGATGAGGAAAGCAGCTCATCATTAATTATATCCGTTAAAATTGTAAACCGCTATATGTACTTGAATAAATCAATACTTCGATATCGATACATAGGGTACATTATTTAAGAATACTCGATGCTTTTATCACCTTTGATTCAAATAAATTGAGCAAGTACTTGATAGGCCATTTACTCATTTTATTTTGATGACCTATTTCATCTGACTTGATAGAGAAGCTACATATGTTGTCCTAACTATCGTTATAAAAGACTTAAATAGTGTAGAAATATTTTTTAATAATTTTTTTTTTTTAATTAATTTTTAACAATTCAAAATATATAATAAAAAGTTGTTTATGCATTGCTATAATTAAATTAATAGCTAATAATAAGAAATGAAACAAAATTTTAATTACTATAGATAAAATTTATTTATCAATGTTAAATAAATGCCAATTGTGACAAAGAAATAGATTGAAAGACAATCGATATTAGTAGTATTTAATACTAACTTTGGTATAATATTCAAAAATGTTGAACATGATTTGTTAAAATTTTACATACCTCTTGTATATACTTAAAATAAAGCAGTTATTCCCATCGGTTTCCGTGGTGTAGTGGTTATCACATCCGCCTAACACGCGGAAGGTCCCCGGTTCGATCCCGGGCGGAAACATTTTTTGTCTCCAAAAAAACAGATTTTTTTATTTTTATCATTATTAATTATTGTAAATGTAAAAAATACTTACTGAACGTAATCCACCGTTTTATTGAAATGTATCTACGCTTTGTCTTGCAAATATTGTTATCAAACAAAATAACAATTAAGAGTACGTTCCGATATTCACTGCCGCAGTGCTGAAACTATACAGTATACGTTACGTGTGCTATAGATTTTCAGTACTGGCAGTAAATATCAAAACGCACTCTATAGCTACTAATAATTAATAAATTTCTTTATAATTCATACTCTGCAGAGGTAAAAAAAAACATCCTTATCAATTATAAAAATATGAATCTCAATCTAATCAACTTAATCAATTTATTAATATATATACGTTCATATTAAATTTTATTATTTTATATAATATTTTATATAAATTTTATTATCAAAATTATTAAATTACATAACTATAAAACAGAATTGAATAATAATTTTATTATATATATATATATATATACATTGCATTTTATATATTATTTTTTTGTTACGTACATACAACACTTTAAAATGCTTGTTATTGTATAAATTTAGCATTCTCCAAGATATTTATTAGTCCAAGAAGCAAGATGAGAATTGAAACACGTGCCTCTCGATACCTTCGAAAAATCGTAAAAGTTATTAGGAAAATATGTTGAAGAGGAAAGACAGAAGGTTACAAGCAAAGACATAGAAAACGGACTGCGCAACCGTATATCGAAATGGTCGATAGGGATAAGAGAGAGGGACCTTGGCAGACGGCCATTTCTATCTCTTTCCATTCAATGGTATAATGAGAGAGAATGAGAGGGAGATTGGCCGTCTCCCACGATCCCTCTCTCTCATTATTGTCGACCACATTTGATACATTACTTAGATACAGATCGCGCAGTCCATTCTCTATGTCTTTGGTTACAAGATAAGCGACAGAGTGGTACAAAAATTTAGCGCTTTTTAAATAATTAGACGATGTCGGTAATCATTTATCACGGCTGATAAATTTATTAACCCCAATACCAATTATAAATAACATTGCCGTCTTATTAGAAATAAACAGCATAAAATTCAATCAAATTTAACTATGCTTCTTATGACCTCCTCTTGAAAGATGTTCTTCTAATAACTTTTATGCTTTCTTTTAGAGGATCAAAAGATGCATATTCCAATTACATATAATTCAATCTTTTGTTTTACTATTTAGGACGACAGTAAAAAACAGAGATAATTTAAAGAAAGTGATTTGTGTAATGGATTATCTTTAGTCGTAAACTCGTATGTAGATTGTTTAAAAGAAACTGGTGACATAGAAGGCTTTCATATTTCCCTATTTCTATCTTGACTTAACGTCATATGAATTCATAATTTAGAACTGGAATCTTTGGCGTGCGGAAATTAATGATATAAATAACATAATTTTTGTAACTTTACTTTCGTTGTATTATTCAAATAGAATATAATATATTGATTATATTACAATAGATCTCCATAATGATAAAAGAAATTTTTTATGATCTTTCACAAAATTGTTAATATTAAACAGTGCTTTATCTATTTTGCGCGGACAAAAACATCTTATTATACTTTTTACTTTTTACAATTACAAAATGTCATGCATTATTAGTAATACATATATGTATACATATATATAAATATGTGTATATACATATATAGATCCTTTGCTTACTAACAATAACACTGCCCGACGTTTTAAGACTTTTTTCTGCTGTTTGAATTTTTGAATAAGAGATACCATTTCCCATGTATTTTCGCGCGCTGAACACGAATCCGGTAATGAAATTGCTCTATCATGTCAAGTTTGTGAGAAAAGTGAAGTTAAAAGTGTCAAAATTGACGTTTTTTGACATATTTCTAATTTTTTTTGCTAGCGAAGTAAATTTTTTTTCTACTTTAATTTACGGCATCTTAAAGAGCCAACTTTTGTCTTTAAAATATATTTTTTTTAACGCCGTATGTTTCTTTTTTCACCGAGATAATCTCTGCATAGTCACAAAGAAAAACGTTTTGTGCCAAAAATTTTGAAGAAAAAGAAGAAGTTAATCAAAATTTGTTTACTTAATTTAAATTTGAAATTTTTTTACAAATGTTTAAAATTCCGAAATTAATATTGTAAACAATATTTTTTAAATTAAATTAAAGCGCAAATGACAAATTTTAGTGATAAACATGTTTTTGCGATGACAAATTTTTCCATGTTGGATCCTCCATTTTGAATTTCGAAAATTTGATTTCAGATTCGGATTTAGTTGACCTTAAAAACTTTGCTACTAAAATCATCACACAGTTCTTAAAACTTTTTCTTCAAAAACATTTTTGGCACGTTTTTCTTTGCGTGACTACGCAGAAATTATCTCGGTGAAAAAAAAACGTACGCTGTTAAAAAAAATATATTTTAAAGATAAAAGTTGGCACTTTAAGATGGCGTAAACGAAAGTAGAAAAAAAAATTTACTTCGCTAGCAAAAAATCACAAATATGTCAAAAAATGTTAATTTTGACACCTTTAACTTCACTTTTTTCACAAACCTGACGTGATAGAGCAATTTCATTACCGGATTCGTGTTCAGCGCGCGAAAATACATCGGAAATGGTATCTTTTATTCAAACAGCAAAAATCACGTCGAGCAGTGTAATTATATAAAATTTTGGATAATAGAATTTCCACTTATTAGAAATGTCATACAAATACTGATAGTTCTACAAAAATCTAATAACTTTTTAATATAAAATATATAGTATAAATAGATACAATTATATAAAATTATGTAAAATATATATGTTTTTTTTCCCTCATAATTTTTGTTCATAGAAAAATAATAATTGAAAAATATTTAAAAAAATAATTTTTACATTGGTTTTGTTTACAACAAATATAATTGCGAGTATGTAATATAATATTCTATATATAATTATATATATAATTTAAGATTGTTACATTTATATATGATCATATGTAGGAAATTCTTCAAATTTCGCTTGCAAAAATTATCCCTTTAATTTTCTTTTTATCTTATTATTTTTTTCTGTATATACAAACAGAAATTATGAAAAAGACAACATATATACATATGGCTGACTGTACATATATATTTTATATTTTTTAACCAATTTATTATACAGGGTGTCTCTAAATTTCCGCATATAGAGTATAAGACGTGATACTTTAGTCCGAATAGATGTTTTAAGCCTTAAGAAATTGACCAATTACAGTCGAATGCAAGGAGACTAATCGATTGTGATTCGTCTATCTCTTATAGCTAATTAAGGCTTACAAATCTTTTATAGATCCGAGTTTATGCTAAAACAAACAACTTTTTCCTTTTGCAAAATTACATCTGTCAAGTAGTTTTTGCAGAAAAGCAGACTCAAGTTATACGAGTAAACGCAAAAATTATTTATCGAATGTAATTTTATTATGAGAAAAGTTATTTTAGCATAAAGTATCACGTCTTGTACTCCGTATGCGGGAATTTAAAGACACCCTACACACACACACACACACGCGCGCGCGCGCGCGATATATACATTGCCTATATATATATATATATATATATATATCAGTTAATTTGTATGAGATTCTCACAGTGTATTACGTCATAATGTTTACATTTTGTTGTGTTTTATTTTAGTGTTTTAAAATTATTAATTTCTAATACACGTATTTATAATGTCGACATATTTCCTTAGTTGTATTCGCAAAGATGTCCACAACCAGTAGGACATTGTCGATTGTTATTAAACCACTCTCTCATATGATTAATATGGCCTCCATGTGCACAACCTTGACACCATACGTAGATACCACGTACAACCTGCAACATACATCAGGTAGATATCATGTACAACCAAAAAATACCAATATTAATAAAAATATTTACACATATATATTAATAAAAATATTAACAATTTTATCATTTGTACTAAAATTATTTCATTATAATCGAATGCAATTAATTTCCATATTGATTATAATATAACTGTACTAAATTGTAACTAAATTTATTATGAATTAGGCTTTAAAAACAATTTTCTATTATCTGTATAATAAGTCAATCAAATTTTGAAGGAAAGATTTGTACACATAAACAATTTCAAAAAATATAAACCAAAAAATATACAATATAAGATTCTAAAAAATAGAAATCAAAGTGATAAAAAAATATAAATCAATTTAAAAACAGTCTTGAATATTGTAATTTTCGATGTTTTTTAAGTTCATTTAATTTTTTGAATATAAATACAAATTATTTTATAAATTTAAATGACAAGAGCTAAATTTCTCTTACCTGATTACAAATAGAGCACAAAGCGTGCTCGGGCGTATGACAATGATCACACAACCATGCAGATCGTTGCAATGATTTGGTGCATGCTACACAACACGCGTGTATCGTAGTTGACTGTTGATTCAATTGAGATATAGAAGGTATCCACGCCAATTGTATTATCTATAAATAAAATTATTTATATTAAATCAAGTATTTTTATTATTTATGAATAAAAATTATCAAAAAAGAAATTGTCAATTGCAATTAAATAATATAATGCATTCTGTAATTATGAACAAACCTGTGTAGCTACATGCCAGAGTTTAAATTTGCCGAGCATGTCCAAGTATTCTAATATCCAATGTTCCTGTAAAGCTACAGGAATATTCAACTTTTTCCTTATTTCTCCTAAGACAATGAGCATCGATACTGTCGTCTGTACATCTCTTATTGCTGTGTGAAAGTGCAGTCCCTCCAGAACTAGAGGCGTAAAATCAAAAGGCAGAGGTTTTGGTAGAACCGGAACTACTAACTTAGGTTGATCTTCAACTATAACAGAAGTTGAATTCTCGCTGAGATCAGGAGGATGATTGGGAAATTGTTCTGGTGGCGGAGACCGATCCTTGATCTCATGTCGCAAAGGAAAAGCCTCCTTCTGCAATTCCTTGGTCCAATCATCATCCTCCATGCGCATCACAGTTTGCCTATTTTCGCCGTGGTGTTCCAAAGACACAGGTTCGTACTCGGTTTCGCCAAAGATAAAATCACCTCGCGATGTAGAAGGTATATCGCTAAGTAACGGTCTCCTATAATTAGAAACATCAAATATTCTGATTACACCAATAGAAATCAATTAATTTCAACATACACACGTACGCAATATAACTCTAGAATTTATGCAACGATGAATATATAACTGTACCTTGGCAGAACAGTTGTCGTATTAGTCGATGGTCCCATGATATTTTGATTCTCCGGTGCTTCAGTTTCCGTTTCAGTCTCATCGTCACCGCCACTGGCAGCGCCAGCAGGATTTTCCCCCTGGAGAGATCTTGCGTCCTGTTCATGACCTGAAAAAAATCAATTTATACAATTAAATGTGATATGATAACATATTAATATGTTGTTCATGATATTCCTGCTTATACTTACTTGATTGTTTACTCGCATTTGATTGTTCCATACCAGAACTTTTTGTTACTCCAGGTATTATATTTGATGTATTAACTACATCTTCTTTAGGCACCGTTGGTGCACTCTTTTGGAGTATCTCGAACGGATCTGTATACATGACCTTTAAGACTTGCCACGCTTTGCTGACCTGTATAAATAAGACTATTATTATTAAATATATTGATGCTATTATATAATGTATATACAAAAAAATATTTTTTTCTTACAACATAATTGCCAAAGTCATACGCAACACGTGAATTGTGATCGCAGGCTTCACTTAAATTTCCAGAAAGCAAATAATTTTCTGCGGCTATCTTAAACCAATTCGGTTCGCGTACACATCCACGGAATCTATTCATTACACTTGAAGCCATACAAAAATTATCATCATTTGTTACAGGTGTTCTCCTGCAAAAGAACAAAAATATGTAATAAATCACAATAAAAATTTTAAAAATTAAAATACTCAATAGAAATCAACTCTATCATAAAAAAATCTTTTTTAGCTGAAAGAAAACTATTAAAATTACGGCTCGGAAATTTATAACAATGGCACCTAAATTTATAACAATTTTATTCATTCTATTTTATTTATCTTGGATTTTTTTTATAATCACAATATTTTTATATAATATAATATAACAAAATGCTCACCTCATTAAATTACTCAGCTGCCTTGCAATACTTGCTGGTTCATATTTCACCTTGGAAGCGCATGTAACGTCATGTTTTAAATTTATTGCAACACTCTGTGGATTTGCTTTACTGGCTGGTCTTACTGCATCGTCAAAAACATGATGGTATAATGTACAATCCTGTAAAATGGAACATAAGAAGAATTATGCTGTATATTGTAATAGAAAAGCGAATAATGGTTGGCAGTATTACTCTGCTTGTTGATAGAAACGATTGCGGGTTGCCTCTCCACGCAACACCTGTAGGAACATCCTTATGTTCATTGAAACTCGCGAATGGAATGTACGGTCTGCGAATATCCCATACATTTATGCTACAATCAACGACTAGAGCACAGCTGGCTATGTGATACTTTTTCTGAGGTCTCCATTTTATACGTCCTACTGAGGCTATAGTATGTATAGTATAATCACAACTTGGTTTACCCAATAAATCCCAAACCTGTAAAATTACAACGATATAAAGTGAGAAATCATACATTCCACAAAAAAGTTTACATTAATATGTAGAAAATAAAGTACTTTGATAGTTTTGTCTCTAGATGCTGTAGCAAGCCAAGTAGCTTCTGGGTGCCAGTCACAGGCAAATATTGGACCACTATGTGCAGTAAAATGTTGAAAGTAACGCTCTGGTTTTCTCATATCCCACTGTTGTACATGACCATTTTCCGATACAGCAGCAAAAGTATGAGGCTGTTGTGGACAAAACTGGACGTCTCTCACAGATTCTGTGTTACTAAAAACGTAAATATATAATTATATAACAATCATTAAATTAAATAAATTTTTTTTATTTAACCTTTAGACTGCCGGGAAAGCCACTTTTGTGATTCTTGAGTTTGTGTTGTGTGTTTGTGTGTTGTGAGTGTGTTGGGTTAAAATACCACTACTTTTAAATATTAAATATTAAATGTATTTTAAACATATGTGTGTATGTAGCCCACGCAATAAAACGTATAAAAAATATATATTGAAAAATATACAAAAAAATCAAAAAATATAAAAAAGTAAAAAATTATAAAACAAGGAAAAAGTAAAAAAAATAAACAATTAAAAACCAAATAAAAAAGAAAATCAAAAAGAAACTACAAACTTTCTACATCCACGTCATTAGCTCTGGATAATACTAAAGGAAAGTTCTGAGTCTATACATTTACATTCATTTATGTTGTCAATATTGCGCTTAGGACTCGAAATTTTATAAATCTATGCTCAGAATTGGAATCAGCGATATCAAAAAACCCCAAAATACACTATTTTTGAAAAAATAAACATTTTTTTATATTTGATCCTTGCTGGGAAAGCCACTTTTGTGGCTCTGCACAAATCTCGAAATTTTGCACCATGTGTATATTACTTACGTAGAAACATTTATGAGAAAAAAAATCATTATTTTAATGAAAAAATTCCGGTAGTCTAAAGGTTAAATAAAAAAAAGGGCTCTTGAGATGTAAGAAAAAAGATTTCGCCATTATATTTAATAGCTTTATGGACCACTATACTACAACATAAGTCCATGTAGCTTACTTTACCTATAAAAAGTCTTGATTGCTTCTTTTATTCGCAAATCAAAGCATTTCATGGTACCATCTTGTGAGCCAGATATTAACCACATGGGTTCTGTCATGTGAAAGCTTACTTTATTCACAGTTCTTTTATGATCGACAAATACATGATCCTGTTTTGATCGAGATTGTCTATTCAAGTTCCACAAAACGACCGCACCGTTTGTTGCTGCAGTCGCAAGTATATGATCTACAAATTAATAAAACATTACAAAATAATAATAAACGATTTATTAAGACCATATATGTCAATATACAACAAGTAAGAGTTTAATGCCTATAATGTCAAAGCCTAAACTGGATCTTAGATGCTTTAAATAATTTCTATGTAAATTTATATACTAAATATGTAGTCATTTGAACTGCGTGCTGAACCATACTGACTTTTCAAACTTACAAAATAATGTGATTCATTATATTAATATAGTTAATTAATATTTAAATATAATTTACAGAAAAATAATTAAATTAAATATATTCATAAAAATTTAAGTTAAGCTAGAAAAAGAATTTTTTCTAGCTTAACTCAAATTAAATCCTATATTAAATAATCAATAATATTATAAAAGATAGACTTGAATTTTATAATATTATTGATTATTTAATATAGGATTTAATATAAACATAATATATTAAAAATATATCATATATTGTAATAAACAATTGGATTACCATCATTAAGATTCCAGGCAACGTCATTGCAGGAAAAATTCAAATTCAAATTCTTCCCAACACGAAGATTGCAGGCTTCTTCAAATCTATCTTCCAACAATGTGAATATTTTGAAAACTGTAATAAAATATTATTATAATATAACTCTCATATTTACTTCCTTTAAAAATAAGAAAATAAGTTTGGTAAAGTAAAATTAATTAATTATAATTGTTTCGACCATGTCAATCAGATTGCAATAATCTATATTGTATATCCTAATTATATTTTAAAATATATCTTATTTTAAACTTATGTAAACGCACCATTACGACCGGCTATCACAACTTGGCTGTTATCTTTGTTAAGGGCTAAGGCGTTTGCAGGTCCTTCTTGAGCGATGCATATAGTCCTCGACGTCATGCTGCATTTCAAAAATTAATATTAAAATATCCAGTTGGTATTGAGAATTAATGTTAAATTATCATTGCAATATTAAATTATTATTAATTATTATTATGAATAACTATTAATAATATTGATACCTTCTAATCACTGCTTATAGTTTCTGTTTTATGGAGCCTCAAGCACATGTCACAGAGTTACACAAAGCATAGTGTTCATTTGATACCTATATACTTTACATACTTTGGAGCAGTTTGTCAAAAATGACTTCTGACAATTATAAAATGTACACCTATCTTTACAAATTTCTGTTATCTTTCTTTCTTTCATAAATATTTGTCATTCTTTCAGAGAGATTGTATACAATACATTTCAGCTATCCATAATCATGTTGGAGCAAGATGACATTGCGTAATGTTTGACGCATCTACTTCTCTTACTGTGTATAAATAAAATTAGTATTCATATATGTATATGTATATACGGTCAATACAAATTTGAAGAGAAGTAAAAAATTCGATATGGAACTAATGTTCATTTCTAATGTAGATGAACTTTAATCTTGATTTAACTTATTTTTTATCTTCTTCTAATTCTAAAGATTAAAAAAAAATAAAAAAAGATAAAAAGTACATTAACCTTAGATTAAAGTTGAAATCTACATTGATAGAAATGGACTTGAGGATAACTTCAACAAAACTTGGATTAACTTAATCGACGATTAAACTGTCAATACCGTTTATTAACATGTTCAGAATTATTAACCTGCTCTTGCTGTTACAAAGAAAAAGGATTAGATTAAGAACGATAAATTATGATAAAAACTTTGCTGCAAGTAATATTTTGACAGTTGAATCAATCATTGATTGACCTAATCGAAGTTTTAAGGAGGTTGTAAGGCAAATGCAATATGTTAAGTACTTGAAAAAATTACAGACTATTCTAAATTTCATTTAATAATACAAAAAAAATAGAAACAATTGACCATCTGGATCAAAAGTTATTTAAATAAGTAGTATTTTTTTAATTTGTACTCTAATATAAATATATGAAAATGTATTATAAAATAATGATAAAAATCTCAATTTTTTTATATAAATACTCTAAGAATTCAACAATATTTTTGTGAAGTTATCTTGAGATGCAGACATTAATTGTTCAGTAAATAAATAAAATTTGTTATTTGTTATAAACTAATGGTGAATCTCAATGAAACTTTGCATAAGTCATGTTTAGTACTTAATATATTTATATAAAAACATTTAGATTTTTCTTATTATTTTAACAATTTTTGTTTATAACAATAAAACTAATAACAAATAAAATAAATAACCTATAAAAATGTGTTGCTCAATAAAACCAGAATATTATAAACACAACTTTCACATGTATGTAGTTTGTTTAAAGCGAAAATATTAATATATGTGTTTTATGCCCTTACAACCTCCTTAATGGCTGTTCTACAATATGCTTTTTGTTTTCTGTTTCTTGCTGTTTATCTCTTGCCTTCTTGATCAAAAAGACAAGAGACAAACAGAGACAAACAGCAAGAAACAAGAAACGAGAAGCACATTGTAGAACAGCCGTAAGTTTCATCGAAGTCACTATCATAAAGAAAACAAATACAAAGATAAACATAGAGAATAACAATTAAGCATTACGACAAACCAAATATAATTAATTGTGCAGATTGTGATAATTGCAACGTAACTTACAAATGTAACATCGTGACAAACATAGAATAAATTATTGACATTTAGTGTAATGATACAAGCGAGTGCCGGGCCAGCGCCTATGGACACGAGGTTGCACGAAGTTGTCATTGAAGAGTTTGAACGGCAGGCCGAAGCACGCGCTGAAACATTCACAAACAGAACAAAAAAAAAACGAATCACGGCGACGACGACGGCAGCAAAGTGCGTTGATTCGCGGAGCTTCATGAAAACTTGCCGTGCGTAGTCTGCAATGCTGAGTTCAGATTCCCACTCGAGTGTCACCCAGGTATTATTCCATCTTTATTGTTTATCGTACATTAGACAAGGATGACATGACATCTGGGGAGCACCTAGGTGGGAATCTGAACACGCCTCAAACTGGTCGTGTTTTAGTCCGGATCTACAATAGCGTTTTAAGCCTTAAGCCATAAGAAATGGGCGAATCACAATCGCTTATTCTTCTCGGATTCGACTGTAATTGGTCAATTTCTTATGGCTTAAGGCTTAAAACACCTATTGTAGATCCTGAACTCTGTTTCTGTTTTCTGCGACTGAACTGGTGTACACTTTTGGAACTTAAAGGGAGATAGACATATGTTTGAGATTTGGCGAAGGCGAGAAAGGGAGTTCTAGTGCAATCTAATGCAGGAATAAAAACAGACCTCGTTAGCCAGTAGTAGCCTGCTGGCCTATTACCTATAATACCTAATACCTATATGCCTCGATATGCCTGTCCCGTGTGAGGTGTCCCTCGTCCCTCCGTTCCGGTGCAACATGGTGGCGGTTGTAGTTTGGGGAGTGTTGATGTGAGGAATTAGGAAAGACTTCCTTCCCGCTGACGT
The DNA here is from genome assembly GCF_001594075.2 of Trachymyrmex cornetzi. Lineage (NCBI taxonomy): Eukaryota > Metazoa > Arthropoda > Insecta > Hymenoptera > Formicidae > Trachymyrmex > Trachymyrmex cornetzi. The sequence goes on from NW_017295795.1 coordinate 401,854, forward strand.
TATCGCGACGTTCCATACAACGACGACAGGTGGACGACGATTCGCACAAGTATGTCATCTAATCCCAAGCGCGACGAGAGCGGAGAGTGCGAGTGACAGCCGAAAGTGTTAAGGGAACGGTAACGTCACGCGGGTCCGTAACACTCTGCGAGGTAGTCTACACAGTGCCATACGCGAGAAGATCCCCGTGAGGTCCACCGCTGTGTCGCGAATGATGTCGATTGATTTTTTAATGACGGGTGATCGGCAAACCCACAGCGACGTTGCGCGAGTCGCCGGTATCTTTCCATTAATGAGATACGCGTTCCTGCTGCTGAGCCTCTTCGCGCTCCTCCAGTTGACACTGCCGACGGCTGCCGGTGATTCCTTGGGTGATCCATATAAGATATTAGGCGTGTCGAAGCATGCGACGTTGCAGGACATCCGAAAGGCATACAAGCACCTCGTCAAGGAATGGTAAATGGCGTACTTGATATGTTTCTGCTTTAGAATGTATCCAGATAGCCAAATGCTAGCAGTATGCCTGCCAGCAGTTGCCAACAAATTTGATCATGATTTTAGATTGCTTTATATCCATTATATCCTCTTTAAGCTTGGTTTCTGCCACTAATAGCAAATTTGGTCACTTACACTATGCTATCAGATCAGTGCATACCAAAAGCTGCTTTACATGGAATTAGCAAAGCTAAATGTAAAAGTATATAAATATTTTAAACGATTAACTATCTACTAATGATATTGTCACGTTATTTAACAAAATATCATTTCATTGTCAAAGTTAATCAACTTATATTTGTTTTATTGCATTATATTGCATCACTGCATTGAGATATTTTATATAAAGTAACTTTTAGCATGCACTGATCCAGTGTAGGGTGATCAAATTCACCATATGACTTGCTAGTCTTAATATAATAACAGATATGCAGCAGGAATGAAGCGTACATCATTGTAAGGCCTGTTCTTTGTCATTGTACTGGACTGTACTAAAACTTTCTATTTCGCTTATCTGCCAAATTTCAAATATATATCTATTTTAAGTACAAGTATATGCTAGTTCAATCATAAAGAATAGATAGAGCTGTTATGTTATTACGCAGGACCTGTTGATTTTCTGATACAGTTCAAATATTGAAAAACAGCAAACTGTACATAACTGTTGCTACAGTTTTACTAACATAGGTCTACTTGATGCCATAAATAACTTGAAGCGTTTTTGGATTGATCAATTAGTAAAATTTTTTTTCTGATTAGTCAGTCAAAATGTTTTGAAATATTTGTAGCACGAAGGTTTATTCTATTTAACGCTCACAATGCTCTTAGATCATTTTATCCTTGTTCCAAGTGTTAAACAAGAACAAATGATGCTCATGAGTATTGCAAAATAGATTGCACCCATAATATGCGACACATAGTTTGCAATACATTGCTCTTGGCAGGTTTGGCTATCTGAGTAGAAACATGCTCTTTCTAGGTATAAAACATTTCTATACATTGAACATGATTTTTTTTAGGCATCCGGATAAAACTGATCATCCGATGGCCGAGGATAAATTTGTAGAAATAACAAAAGCTTATGAGGTAAGTTATATATCTTATCTAAAATATAAGAAACAGTAGCGAGAGGAAATTAACTTATCACAACGAACCGTTTAGCTTTTGACAGATCCAGAGAGAAGAAGAAAGTTTGATAATCATGGAATTACGGAGGAAGGTATACCCAGACAAAGGAGGGACAATAGTCACTTCAATGTTCTCGATCCATTGGAAGAATTGTTTACCGGTAATTTTAAATTTCACTATCAAAGCAGAGACATCACGTTGTTCCATAAAATGAGCATCACATATCGGTATGTATTTCTCGCACGAGTCACAACGATTTGTCGTCGCTGTTGAAATTACATTAAATGCTTCGTAAATTGCAGATCGTTCGAGAATGTGATAGTGCCCAAGACTTACCGTATGCCATATTTAATCTTATTTTATTCCGACTGGTGCTACATGTGTTTGCAAGCGGAGCCTACTTGGAGACGATTAATCGACGAGTTGGAACCTCTGGGACTTGGTTTGGCTACAGCACATGCTAAGAAAGAGTCCACTTTGGCGAGAAGGCTCGGCATCCACTCTCTTCCGTGTCTCGTTGTTATCGTAGACGGGCGCACTAGTGTCTACAAGGAATCTGTGTTTGGCATTCAAAAAGTTGTTGGTATGTTTATTACTTTTAAAATGTATACTTTGTCTTATTCGCTGTTTCGTTTTATAAACTCTCAAATTGCAAACTAATAATCCGTTTTTTTATTTTTCTGCAGAATTTGTACGAAGTAGGTTACCATATAAATTAATAAGTACTATTAATAATAACAACGTAGAAAATTTCTTATCGGGCTGGACGGATAACCGAATACGCGCTTTGATATTTGAGAAGAGAGACTTTATTCGCTTGCGATATTTGCTCACGTCCTTTTACTATAGAGATCGAGTAGCTTTTGGTTTTGTTCAGGTAAACAAACTGTTTTATGATATACATATAATCAATGTTAATAAGTCTCAAATTATATCCCTTAATTATCATTTTAAATATTTTTTTTATAGATTGGCACACCAGAAACTAAGAACATAACGTCAAAATACAAAATCTCAGGCGAATTAGATACTTTACTGCTTTTTAACGAAAATTCTGAAAAACCTATGGCATCTGTTAGTATGAAAGACATTTCCAGTGAAACCATGCATAATGTTATCGCTAATAATAAGTTTCTCTTATTACCAAGACTTTCAAATCAAGCTATGTTAGATTCAATATGCCCGCCTGAATGGCTGAGGCCGCAAAAGCGATTGTGCGCCGTTTTGATATCGCAGCAGAATAATCCTCTGCACGACATAGCTAGGCACAAGTTTAGACAAGCGGCATTAGAGTCATCTTACAGGTAATGTCTATCTAATAAACAAATTCTTATTTTAATACATTGTATGATTATAAAATTATTAATAGTCACATTTATTTACCTTAAGTATAATACAGTTTTTAATAAAGATATATATGGTAATTTCTATATATATTTATTAAATATTTTATTTAATAATATTCACAGCACGGAACGTGTCAGATATGCATATGTATTCAAAGATACACAACCTGAGTTTGTATCAGCACTGTCAGCCGGTGAAGGCAGTCCACTGGAGCCCTTATTACATATCGTCATCATATGGAGACGAGATGCCAATCACTTGAAGTATGAATGGTTTCCTCATGGATGGCTTGAGACCATTCAGAATGAACGTATATGGAACGAGACGCGTAGACATTTAGAGAAAACTATACAAAGGCTATTACGTACCACCGAAGCTTTACCATATTCTGCTGTCGTAGGAGAATTGGCGGATGAACACGCACAGGTATGTATGCTTCCATAATGATCATAATATTCTTCCTGATCTACAAAAATTGTTAAGCTGCGTTCAAAAAATTTACCCGGATGTCCCAGAATGTCATTTTATTTTTGTTATTTTCTGAATGTTAAACAAGGATAAAATGATACTCAGAGGTATTCGGATAGTTTTCAAATATAACCTTAGTATGCCATATTAATACTTTAATATACTTTTCTAGGGTACTGTAGACAGATTGATAGGAAGGGCATTATTAGCGGTAGATTATATATCAGATAATCTGACGAAAGAGCAAATATTGCCTTTGATATCGGTGCTAGTTACTCTCATGCTAATAGGAGTTGCAGGATATGGAATGTCGTACTTAGTGTGAGTAGAATTAGCAAAATAATATAATACATTCCGATTTTTAATTTTGATATTGCAAAATATTAATCCATTTCAAGATTTAGTAGAGACCATTAAATAATTTTGCCAAATAATATATAGATTACTATTCACTTAAAGTATGTACATTAATTATGTACATTAAATTGATATGTTGCGAAAAAATAGTATTTTGTGTATTATGTAAATTTAAATCATATTTGATTATATATATATATATATATATATATATGGGGC
>NW_017295795.1:405969-406415 GCF_001594075.2 Trachymyrmex cornetzi
CCATACGTTAAAAATAATGCTCAGTGTTGCGTACGAGGCCCTCGAGTACCCCCGTGACCCCAGCAACCGGCGACGAATAAGCCGTGACAATAACACGAGTGACGAAAGCCCTTTTTTCGCATCTAAGGATTTTTTTTAATGATTTAATTAGGATAAAAGATACTCGCGACCTAGATATGTCTTTTAAAAGTTCATGACATCAGCTAAGATCACGTACACGTGTGTACGTACACATGATCTTAGCTGATGTCATGAACTTTTAAAAGACATATCTAGGTCGCGAGTATCTTTTATCCTAATTAAATCATTAAAAAAAGTCCTTAGATGCGAAAAAAGGGCTTTCGTCACTCGTGTTATTGTCACGGCTTATTCGTCGCCGGTTGCTGGGGTCACGGGGGTACTCGAGGGCCTCGTACGCAACACTGAGCATTATTTTTAACGTATGG
>NW_017295795.1:407256-410677 GCF_001594075.2 Trachymyrmex cornetzi
AAATATTAATATTTATTCCCTAAAGTTTAGATGATATTTATTCTTTTTCACTGTTATAACTTAATTAGTACTTAACGAAAAGTAACTTAATTATAATGTTTCGGAAAGCTCTCGAGATGAGCTGTAAGAATGTGCAATGAGAAATAAGGGGTTCCATTTAAAAAATTAAAGGTGACCTTCACGTGACTATCCAAGGTCAAATCGATGGCACCATCTTATGTCCCCCTTCAAACAACTTTTGTCTGAAACATTTTTGTCTACTGGGTTTAGTTTTCGAGATATTTGGCTGGATCATTTAAAACGGGACACCCTGTATGTATATACATATATATATATATATATATATATAAATGAATTTGTACATTCTGTTTTTTATATTTAGTAAACTAGAAGAAGCAAGTGTACAGTCTGAACATGTTCAGTGCAAAGACAATGTCAAGCCGCTTCCATCGCAGCCGCAACTACGATTGCACGAATTACGTGTGGAGAAATACTATGGATTAGTTCGGCTTTTGAAACCAGGATGCCGAACCATCGTTCTGTTAGTTGACGCACAAAGCCGATTAAAGTTATTACCAGCTTTTCATAAAGCTGTGTGGCCTTATAGGTACGCTCTGTTTATTAGCATTTCCTATTTTAGTCAGTACTCTATGCTGCAAATTATTTGAAATTTTACATATATGAATATTAACGATGTACATGACAATATGAGAAAGAGAGTGTTATCGTAAATCGTTTTTCATTCTCAGAAAGAATAAAACGCTTATGTTCGCACATCTGTCATTAGAAAGGGGTCTTGATTGGTACAAGAAACTGTTATCTCTCGTTTTACCCGACCAGAAAGAATTAAACATAAATATAAAAAATTGCGTTGGTACAGTCTTGTCCTTAAATGGACATCGAAAGTATTTCTGCATGTACCATGCCAAACATCCAGAATGTACTAAAGGTAAAGGTTCTAAGGTATGTATCGAAATAATCTAAATTCCTTGAAGTTGTCTATGTTATCTGAAAATAAAACAATTGTATTATATTATAGCGTATGGAAAAAATGACCAAGCAACTTGCCAAAAAATCGGAGGATCCGGAAACAGGCGCTTTTATCGGTTTTGATAGTTCCAACGAATCCGATCAAGACGAGGTATGCGACAATATAATTAAGAATGTTTTTGATTTTCAGTAATTATCACATTACCAACAATGTTTCTTGTAGGGAAACATGTTATATCAAGACCTTTTAGATGGATTACCGATGTGGCTCGAGAGATTGTTCGAAGGATTAACGCAACGTTATTATATAAATTATTGGCCCGAGTTCACTGCCAAGTAAAAGGAAGAAAACAAATAAGTTTTTTCTAGATGTGTAGAGGAGACTATGACGCCTAGGGACATGTATCTTGACATATGATACTTATCTTCCCAACACTAAATGAAAGTCTTTAAATTTGGCTGCTTGATGATATTGCTTCAGTCGTTACGTGTTTACAATCTGACTAAGTACATGTCCTGTACTTACTTAATTTTCATCCTTAAAGATCAAGACAAAATACTTCGTAAGTATTTTTTACTATTTATATCTCCTTTTAGTTTTTAAGTACACTTTTCCAATTTCTTAAAAAAATTGATATACAAAAAAGTTTAGATGATTGAGATTTTGTGATTTTAATTGTTAGTTCATTTATGAAACTATTTCAAGAGACACGCACCTTTGAATGTACTTTTATTTTTTTTCCTCTTTTTCATAGGTTATTATAATGCAGTCTGAAAACTTAGAAAACCGTATTGAATTACATAGATACAAGATAGCAATTAAAGACATTTTAAAGCTTGGATATTCACAAAAAAAGGCTGCAATAACTTACGGACTTAATGAAGATCATTTATCTGTGTTTTTACATACAATCCTTAGTAAGGGGAAAGTAATTAAAGGGGAAAATAAAAGTTTATCATTTTTCGATGAACTAGCATTTCTACTATATGTAACAATATGTTCTCAAAAACACTGTGTTTGCATAGCATGCTTTAAAGAATATTTTCCACGTCTAATCTATAAATTTGTAAAAAAAAATGAAATAATTTATCCATACTGTTGGAATGTACATCGGAAGGCAGATATAGTTACAAAAAGAAATTTTCTAAAGAGAAACGAATATGAAATTTCAAGATTATTTTCGAAAGATTGCATGCGGTTATCTCCGAATAATCTGCTTAAAAAATCTTTGTACCTTGATGATGATGTACACGAATGCCTACAAAATTTGTAAACTCACATCATGCAATATTGGAACAATCATGCAATATTGGAACAATCACAAATAGGTAGCATCCAGTCAAGAACGTCTTCTAAATATAATATGCAAACATTATTATTAAGGACAACCGTGTGAATATAAATTCAGACAAAATGAATGATAATTAAAAAAGAGACTCAAGATGTGCTATTTTCTACAAATTTTTGTTTAATCTCTGCAAATATATATTTGAAATTTAAAAAAAAAGGAAAAAATGGTTAAATGTTGAAAAAAAAATATATATATATATATATTAAAAGAAGTTAATAGGTATCACAGTCTCCTCTATACCTCAGCAAAAGTGATAAAGAACAAGGTTCGCCTAGTCAACAGAACATTATTGCCATCTGGATATACTGTGATTCGAATGGACACAGACGCAACCCTGTATAAAGACAAAACATATTCATTACTTGTACTAAGTACCGTTTATAAACATATTTACAGTTTCCTGCATTTTAACATTTTTAGATTGGTCTTTAAGTATTGTTAAAGAAAGTAAATATAAACAAGTTATGTAGCAAATAGAAGAAAGAGAAAGATTATCGCTGTATAGTGAATCGATTTCTCTGGATAGGTCAAGTTTTCTATATACTACTACTACTATTTCATCCGTTCCTATATTACTTGGGAATACTCTTTCTATTCCTCGAAACTGCTTGTATCTAGTCAACACGTTACCAAAATTTTAGCAATATTGCACAGTACAAGCAAATAGATCGTTTATATTTCCTTAGATATGACTGCGAAATCGTGATTAATTGCTATTCTCATTGCGTTCGAATATGTTAACTCTTTATAATATTATATCAATCGCTATTTTTAATGTCATGAAAAGAAAATTCATATTAGTATGTTTACCTATATAATCCGTATCTCTGTCGCTTATTCGCCTTACGTTTATCAATACTATCATATGAGCATATTTCTCGAATCCAAATGTCATAGTCCGGGAGATGATGACACTAAAATGGTCATGATTTGTTACCGCTTGAAATCGTCGTAATTCGTCATTTATTAGGTAAACATGCAGGAAACGCAAGTATGACAAACCTCCCGCGGTTTTAAAATTGATAGCGTGTGATTGAAGTTGTCAAAAATTTGTTGCTTTTTTCCTAATAAGTTACCGG
>NW_017295795.1:411012-417978 GCF_001594075.2 Trachymyrmex cornetzi
CCCTTCGATGCACAGAAACGGTATGGCACCTATCTTCCGATTGGTTTTTTTGACGTAAACTATCACTAGAAACACATTCCATCCGGTAATTTATTAGGAAAAAAGCAACAAATTTTTGACAACTTCAATCACACGCTATCAATTTTAAAACCGCGGGAGGTTTGCCATACTTGCGTTTCCTACAAGTTTACCTAATAAATGACGAATTATGACGATTTCAAGCGGTAACAAATCATGACCATTTTAGTGTCATCATCTCCCGGACTATCAGTAGTACATATCTATTTACAGAATTTATACTTTATCAATATAGTTACCGTAAAATCGATATTCGTAAGAGCGCGAACCCAAATGATAGCATGATAAAGGTATTACTTATGAAAGAGATAATTGCCCTTATCAAGATTTATATACGTCCATTACATTTTATTTTTACTTGCTCTATTTTTGTATCCGTTTCTTGTATAATTCTTTAAGTAATATATATGTGCATATATTATTTATAGATACATATATATATATATATACTTATATATGCGTGTATATTATTGAATATTATATGTATCTGGCCAAAGTATTTTAGTAAACTTCGAACCAGCTGTTTACTTCCTTCGGATATGTACCTAATTCTTTTTTGTAAAGCGGCAGGTGTAGATACTTAATTATTTATATATAATATTTCGTTATCACAAAAAGCTATTAAAATGTATTAAATGTGTATTATAGAAACATGAGATACACAGTAATGCTGTTAAAACTACAAATTATGTGCGCTCAATTGTTTATACTTTATACCCTTATATAAAGATTAAAATTTAATGAGAAACAGACACATGAAGTTAATATTTCTATCCTAATAACGTTAATCTTGTTGGTACTCTTAGTTTCATCTTTAGTTACTATTATATGAATATTTATTTAGCAATTAAGCGTTATACATTTAAGCAATTTTTTTTAATAGCGCTTTTAAATATAGTGATATATTCATATCAATTTTGCGGTAACTGTAAAGTGCTTTAAGTTGCTGCTCATTTCTTAATATGTGACATAGCAAACTTTCAAACTGATTTTGCAAAATGTGATGTATACATTTGTTATGTCTCTTACAAAAACACTTCGATTGTAAAGAACTAATATATTTAGGAAAGTTTAATACAGCGCGGTGTGTAGTTTATTATACGTTATCCACATTTTAGAAGTGTGTAAATATCTTTCTCAATGTTAGCGACATATTCGCAAGTAACCATTTACTTTTGAATTTATAATTTTACTGCATTTAAAAATTATGTACAATAAGATCCGCTAAAAGGAATGAAATGGGATTATATATTCATTGTATATCACATTGATACTTTATTTCGTTAAGGAACTTTGTTTATGCTGCAGTTCTGGAAATACTTCGTACATTAATACTTCAAATATATCCTGTAAAAGAAGAATCAGTAAAAAAAAATGCAAAGGGATCTATATACGTACACTTCGACGATAAACGGTTACAAGCAGATCGACTTACGTAAAATAGCTGCTTATTCAGATTCACGTTCTGCAGGGAATCGAAAACTTTAATCGCGCCACGTTGAGCACTTTGTGCTCCTACTAGATTTGTTAATACTTCAGGTACATTGTTGAGAAATTGTCTGCGTGCCTCGCCTCGCGTTTTCAACTTTTCTTCGTCAGTGCGAAGAATGGTCTCAGATATGAGCTGCCCATTCGGCCACCATGCTCTCGTAAACAACTGTATGTAATAATGAAGCATGGGTTCGGAAAACACCCATGCAACGGTATCTCTGATTTGTCTGTAAATCAGTGATATATTAACGTATCTTATTAAATCTCTATCTTATAATTAAACTACAAAAATTAAGACATTAAAAAGTTATTTACAAAAAATAAAATATGTATAAAAGGAAAGTATTTAAAAGTTTTATAAGGCAAATAAAGTTTTGTGTACGCGATATTTCACCTATTTATGGTACGTCCATAAGTAATCTGTACGAAAGTGATGAGTGATCGTCTGAGCCAACGAAATACTCCTCTTAAATCGAAAACTTCTCCGAGAAGCGTATACAACGGCTCCGCGATCGCATCTTTGCTGGCATTTAAATAGGTGTCTGTGCCGGTACGGCCCGATTCGCTATCGTCCAGCAACAACGAATAATCCTCTTCATCTTCTTTGTCGCGTGGCTCGTTGCTACCGACAGATCTGTCATGAAGATTTACAGATCGAGTCAGGAAATAGATCAATGATTATATGATGAAATTAGTATACGCGTACGTTTTAAATAACGTGGATAAAGAAAAGCGAGACTTCTTAGGAGATGGTGCCACCACAGCTTTAAGATGTTCCGAGCTTGGACTGAGAAAGGTATACAATGCCTCGCTTTGATTAAGCCTCTCGTCCTCCAAAACAAACTATAAGAATTAATAAACGAATTAATAAAGCAAACAGTATTAATAAAATAGTCCAGATTCACATTTAAGGACCTACATTCAAATATTTTTGTATTTGCATCTTGGCTTTATCGAGAGTGCTTTTGTCAGATTTTCCGAAAAACTTTAAAGGCTGCGAAGGTAAGTCCAGGCTTTTAACGTTAGAACATAATTGACGTAATTTCCTGTGAAGATCTTGAAAGTCTTGCAGTTTTCTCAATACCACCCATCCGCTAGATATGCTTTCATCATTGTCTTCATCCTCTGCCATGTGGACAACTAGTACAAATTGTGGAGGATCCCCGTTATCAGGCATCTATTCAACAAGAGAATCATAAAAAAATCTTTCTATGAGTATGTAGAGAAAAAAAATTCGTATTAAATTACCTCTGCACTCTGCACGTCGGCTCTCCAACGACCCAGATGTTCGGCCCACATTTCCGTATGATTTAAATGTGCCTCCAACTGTCGCTTTTCACCTTGCAGCCATTCGACCTCTTTCGCCAATATGCTAAGTACTTTGCTCTCGGGCTTGAGAGAAGATTTGAGCGCCTGCAAAGCTTGCATTTTGTTATTTAATTTTTCGTGCAGCTGATCTAGCTTGCTGCGAGCGTAATTCGACCGTTCGCCAACGAGCAAAGTCGAAGATTCTGACAATGTACCATCAATAATCTCGCGGTCTTCAACCAAACCTGATGCACGACAGAAGTTTATAAATATAATATATAAAATCATATTTTTTAATTACCCACATCAGTTGCACTAAAATAAATTTTTATATAAAATCTAATTTTAAAAATATATAATGTAAAATATAACTGACCTTCCGCCCTCTCATTAAGTAATGCTTCCTGCATGCTTTTATATTGCTTGCTAACGAGAAACGACGGATAATACTTCTCCTGGAGTGTCTTGACGACGCTATCTTGGACTTCATAAAATACATTGGGTCCCGTATCGCCCAACAAAAAAGCCTCCATCCGCTTTCGTACGTTTTTATCCACCTTGATCTCGGCGGTGGGTGATCTGATGTAAGTGTAAAAGATCTCAGCTCCTAGTTGATGCCAATTGGATCGTTCTGCGGCACGTAATTCTTGCACTGCCGCCCAATAACCGATCAATCCTTGACTAGCGACCTGTTCCAGAAACTGAGATAGATATCGTCGGCCAGTAACATTATCCAGAATCGCTTGCAGGGGAAGTACTCTGCCTTCCGTAATCTCCGTCGCGTTGCATATATCGTCTGAATCCTAAAAGATATCATTATGAAATATTGTCATGTTATCGTAACTCGCATGAATACGGACTTTCTACCTGACGAGGATATCCATCCCATCCCAATGTCTGCATGTGACACTCGCACGTATTCTTAGCGTATGTTAGTTGACTGATATACCTCTTTAACTTTCTCGCTCGAATGGCATCGGAGTTTCCCAGAGCGTTATTTTCAGGATCCAAACCTTGAGCTCGTTTTACGTTTTGCACCGTGGTAGCTTGCATAATCTCGGTAACGATATTATATCTAATATGTTTGAGAACTTCTAGATCCTTGGTGCTTTTGACCATCCGGATAAAATCTTCGAACGATTCCGCGTATTCGTACGTTTTCCTGTGCATTGCTTCAGCAAGCTGCTGTTGATCGATATATGTCAGGATCTTCTGATTGATATAATCGGGATCCGTGATTAAATCTATCGCCGGTTTTAGGACTGAAAAAAAAACAAAAAAGTAAATGAGAAATAAGTCATGTAACTGATCCCAGATAGCAAGGTGTCGTCTATTTAACGTCATTAATTAGTCATTCTTACGACGAATGTGACGTTTAAAATAACGTCCAAACATCGTAAAAACGACGTGGATTTGTCACAGGTACATAATGTCATAAGTTGACGTCAAAAATACATCATTTTTTTCGTATTATTAACGGTAGCAATGTGTTATCCGTTTGGCGTCACTAATTTGTTATTCTTATGACGAATTTATATGGTTCCTGAGATGAAGTAAAAATTACAAAAATGAACAAATTTGCTAGGCGTTGAAGTTATAAATATTCTAGTAAATTTAATTACTTTTGTAATTTTCACCTAATTTTAAGAACCATAATAAGTTCCTTGATGTCTAAACATCGTAAAAATGACGTGAATTCTTATATTTCTATCACTCACGCAACGTCATAAACTGACATAAAAAATACATCATTATTTTCGTGTTATTAACGGAATAAATGTATGACGTTATTAATTGATCACTAATAATGTTACTAGTACGTCGACAATTGGCCATTTATTCGACGTCATTAAGTATGACATTGTAAAGACGTCATAAATAAAAAATTACATCATTAATTGGTCAAAAAGATGATGTCATTATTACATCTTAAATAGGTCACATGACGTTAATAATTTAAAATGACTAACTATTGACGTCAAAATAACGACAACTTGCTACGTGAGATAATTTTCAAAAAATGCTTACTTTTGCATGTAAGAACTTCTCTTAAAAGAAATTTTACTGGAGAAAGGGAGTAACTGCGTGGTAACAAAAACAGGATATAAAGTTCGCTAATTTTCCTCAAGTATTCCAGCTCAGCGACAGGCGACATCAAATGCGCTGATAAAATAAATACAGGGTCCTCTCCCTCCGACCTAAATGCGACAAATAAATTAAGGTGTTTCTCGTCTTGAACACGCCAATGAAAAGAGACGCTTACGAAGCCGCTTGAGCTATCCGGATCTTCTCGAAGTGAAAAGTGAGCTTATTCACTATATTGCAAACCACTAGTTTAGTGTGGTCAACATGCGACAAGCGATCGTGTAGGCTCTGTATCGCGCCCCACACATCCTGTTTCATGTTATCTATCAGCTGTTCGGAGCCAAAGGCTAGATCGTTCAGCCAGAAGCCGATAAAGTCCTGAAAGATTAAATCTAGAAGATTCTGCAGGGCACCGTCCACCAGACGTGTGAAAACAACAGGATAACGTGTGTGCTTCCTAGTGTTGGCTGATTTGGGCTCATATCCTTTCTGAAAAGCCAACAATCAAATGAATGAAAAATGATAACCATTAGGCTTGTTCTTTCCAAGTAAACTTTTTGCATTTATTTTTTTCCTTTTTTTGAACAAAAAAAGAAAAAATGAACGATATGAGAAATTCAGCTAAAAAGAATTGCAGGCCTATTTGTTGAGCTTTTCATTTGTTAACACAAGTTGACACAAGTATCATTTTGTCTTTGTTATTCATGGAAGAAAAAATACATGCCTATTTATGAATAAGCCTAGTTCTTCAAATGTAAGAGATTATAACTATAATCTTAGTTTAATTCACTATTTATCTTTTTCTAATTTTTAAAATTAGAAAAACATACAGAGTAAATTGAATCAAGATTGAAATTAATCTTAAGATGGAACTAGGCCTAAAGCATTCTATTCCATTTAAACTTAGTTCCATCAACGTAAGATTACCTGAGTTCAATTTACGATTTATATTTTTTTCTAATTCTAAGAATTAGAAAAAAATAGTCAGTAAATTAGAGATTCAGAAAAAATAAAGAGTAAATAGAACTAAGATTAAAGTTAATCTTACATTGATGGAACAGGATCTAAATGGCAAGTATTCCATATTAATGCATCGTGTTTCAATTGTACCATCAACATATTGTGGAAGGCGTCCACTTCTGCAATAGTTTTAACAGTTCCAGAGCCAGTTTGGTGTTTAGGCGACAAAGCTATGTTGATCAGTATCATAATTAACGGACCGACAAGCAAGCAGGAGCAAGTTAATACAATGTAGAGAAAACAACACTGGACGAAGGTCCAGTCCATAACAATTCCCAGGCTCATAACGGCCAATGACATAACGCCAACGACAACGAGAGAAACCATGGCTCTCTTTTCAATACAATGGCGATGCGGCGAGGTAACAGTATTTATATCAGTGAACATATACACCCAACAATGCTTTTTAATCTCGCCGCGCTGATAACACGAAACAATATCAAGAGCTTCGCCATTTTTAAATGTCGAGTGTTTCGCACTTTGCGACACTCTGCGCTCTGTTTCCGCTGCAGGCCCATCTACAATACACGGAGTAAGAAGTAAGAGTAAGAAATTGACCAATCACAGTCGATTATTCTTCTCACATTCGACTGTGATTGGTCAATTTCTTACTCTTACTTCTTACTCCGTGTATTGTAGACGGGCCTTAACAGTCAGGGGATCGATTCTGTATCTTGAAATGAGGTGAAAATTATAAAAGTGAGCGAATTTACTAGACTACTGATAATTTCATTGGTCAACGCCTAGTAAATTTGCTCACTTTTGTAATTTTCACCTTGTTTCAAGATACAGAATCGATCCCCTGACTGTTAAGGCCCGTCTACAATACACGGAGTAAGAAGTAAGAGTAAGAAATTGACCAATCACAGTCGAATGTGAGAAGAATAATCGACTGTGATTGGTCCACGTCGTTGTTCCTGGGTAGCGCTAAGAGTAGTTCATCAATGACTTTGATGGTCCATAACTCGGACCCCAGTGGGCGGA
>NW_017295795.1:418217-420226 GCF_001594075.2 Trachymyrmex cornetzi
CCCTGTATAAAACTACGCGAGCTGAAAATGTAAAAAACTTTTTTCTCACTCTGTGGGTTTGTCACGTGTCCAAAAAAAAATTTGAGCAAATTTTCGACTATCATGAAAACTTGAAGCTTTCCCTACAAAATTGTTTTTTAAAAATGTTCCTACGATTTTTTATTCCTAGCTGTTACTCGCGGATTAAGTAAAAAAGAACATATTCTAATTTTATTGCTCGTAACTCCGTTAAAAATCATCGTATCGCAATTAAAAAATACAGTTTCTTAAAGCTGAAATGTTGGTCTATCAAGTGGTGTAATAGCCAATTTTAAAAAAATAAAATATAATATACGGCAGAGAGAATCAAGGGAGAGTGGAGCGGATAGTGATTTTTTTCTCTGATTAGTTCCGCCATGTCTAGTGCACTTCCGCAAATGTGTATATGTGTGTATGTACATATGTATATCATATACACAATACTAGTGCGGTACAATACTAGTGTGCGCAGCACCGTATATTCCATCACACTCCTACATGGGCGTCATATACAGTGTGACCCATTTTAACTTAGACAGCCAAATAACTCGAAACATCGCGATTAAATAAAAAAATGTTTAAAACAAAAATTGTTGGATATGAAGAGGCTGATTGAACTATGACCTTGACAATGACCTTGACTTTCATTTTCAAGGTTATTTGAAGGTCTACTTTCAATTTTCAAATAGAAATCCATATTTTTGATTCAAGAATCTAATAGCTGATGTCGAGAGCTTTCCAAAACGCTATAATGAAATATTTTTTCATGAAGTACTTTTCAAGTTATAATGCTTCAAAGTTACAGTATCGCCGGCATTAGCATTACTCAAAATATTTAATTTTGGAGACTGGCCAGTCAAGGCGAGATCGGTCGGTGGTCCGTGAATCTTGACCTTCAGTTAACGCAGAAACAAAAACATAACGCGTAGTATTACATATCTTGGGGAATACTAGTACCGGCGATACTGTAACTTTGAAGCATTATAATTTGAAAAGTACTTCATGAAAAAATATTTCATTATAGCGTTTTGGAAAGCTCTCGACATCAGCTATTAAATTCTTGAATCAAAAATATGGGTTTCTATTTAAAAATTAAAAGTAGACTTTCAAATAACCTTGAAAATGAAGGTCAAGGTCATAGTTCAATCAGCCCCTTCATATCCAACAATTTTTGTTTTAAACATTTTTTTATTTAATCACGATGTTTCGAGTTATTTGGCTGTCTAAATTAAAATGGGTCACCCTGTATATAGTGTAGTTAATAAATTATTAAAAAATGTTGAAAATTATTCATTGAAGTGATGTCGAATCAAGTTTTTGAATTTTTGAAATTCTTTTCTATTCGTAATTCGCTTGAATCAGTACCCAATCAGCAAAAAAACGTTTCAAAAATGTTTTTTAAACGTATTTTTTTCATTGCAAAAAACGTTTTAAAAACATTTAAAAAATGTTTAATTAATGAGATAGATCCTTTTTTATTCATTAAAAAAATGTTCTTTTTACATTTAAAAAACATTTTAAAAACATTTTGTTAACATTTAAAATCCGTTTATTTTACATTTAAAAAATGTTTATTTTATATTAAAAAAACGTATTTTTAACACTTCATAACATGATTTTTTGATATTATATGAATGATTTCTAAAAATGATTTTTTGACATTAAGTACATGTTTTTTTCGTGACATTGGTAATTATCAATTATTGGTATAGCGCTAAGTACAGTTTTTTTCGTGACATTGGTAATTATCAATTATTGGTATAGCGCTATGTCACCAAAAAACATGTGTTTAATGTCAAAAATCTGTAAGTATAAAAAGAAAGGCTCAGCAAATTACAGGAGACGAGAGAAACAAAGAAATATGTAAGAAGATATGTACATTGCGCTGTATTTTATATTAAAGTTATTTAAAAACTTGCACGCTTATAAAAGGTTACGTTAAGTGGATCCTAGTCCAATATTTGTATTTACTTTTTGCAATCGAGTGGGAC
>NW_017295795.1:420496-431113 GCF_001594075.2 Trachymyrmex cornetzi
GAAAATATAATAAACTTGAAAAAAAATTATCGTGTATTTATTATATATCGGTGTCTTGTTATTATTCGTGTACGACATATATGAGAAAAGTGTGTACTAGCGATAAATATAAAATAAATGTGAATTAAATCTAAAATAAATATTAAAGGAACGTGGAAAGAATATATTTAAGTTACGTGTGCACGTATATGTTACAAAAAACTATAATAAATGTGAAATAAATGTAAAATAAATGTGAATTAAATATAAAATAAATATTAAATGAACGTGAAAAAAATATTTGTTACATATATGTTACAAATGACTAATAAATGTGAAATAAATGTAAAATAAATGTAAAATAAATATTTTAGAAACGTTTAGTTGACACATGAATTTTAAATGTAAATTAAATATTTTAAATGTAAATTAAATATTTTTTAAATGTTTAATAAATGTTTTTTTTGCAATGGTAACCTACAAATGTAAAATCAATGAAGAAAAAATATTTAAAAAACATTTAATCAATGTGGTCTGCTGATTGGATGTAATTATGGATTAGTTATTTATTTTCTGTATATCATCCAATGTGCATAGAAATGAAACATACGATCAATCCGGTTGAGTCCGTAATTATGTATTGGTAATTTACTTTTGATATTTTACCCAATATTCAACGCAATGAACTAATTCGTTTGAATTTAACACGCGGTATTGAAGAATTGTCTAACATGAGAGACCCACCAAGTGCTAGTCACTTGCGATCTCGGCAAGTAATATCGTTGAAAAGCACGCACCAAGGTAATATACACAAGTCCTTATCTCCCAAACAAAAACTCCGGTGTGATATACAGAGTGTGTAACATTGCGGATCCACGGCGACAAGGTAATTTCTAGAAAAGGTAATTTTTAGATTCTGGCCACAATGCAGGTTATATCCGGGAGTCATACCCTGTTGCCGTGAATCCGTAATGTTGTATACTCTGGGTATACTACTAGAACTCATTCGGGAAGAAATTCATATATCTGTAATTATTATCTTGGTGCATACTTTCCAACGATAAATCACTTTCTAGGATCGCAGATTAGAGGAAGGTCACCGATACCGACATACCACTTTGTTTTTAGACAATATTTCTCAAACAAAAGGTAAAGATACAACTTCAAAAACATAAATACAAAATAAAAAGTGTCCTCTATCAGATACTATAAGCAATTTTTATAATACTGTTAGCAATTTTGCAATAATTAAGTTTTTCGTAAGTTATGCAAAAATGAGCGTCTGACAAAATGGGCTCCAAAACTGACATAGGCAGTAATGCTACGTATTCCTATTCTTTTTCTTTTATATGAATTATCTGTATAAAGTATCTATAAGTGAATATATATATATAAGATTTTTCAGAATCATTTTACTTAGTTATAAAACATTTTTATCGTATTATATATGCGTATTTACTTTATGCTGTTCTGCAAGATGCAAATATGTAACGCGATAGTTTTTCTAGAGTTGTTCCATATATGCATGATTGCCTTCAGCTCCAATAGACTTATTTGATACTATGGCTGCGTTCGGGAACGTCGCTCAGATGCCTCCGATGCCTCGGATTCATCATCTGTCCTTGTTTAATATTAGATGTTAAACAAGGACAGATGATGAATCCGAGGCATCGGAGGCATCCGAGCGACGATTCCGAACGTAGTCTTTAAAGCAACATTATAAAGTTAGCTCATGGTCTGTTTTACGGACAGGTGTGTCGGTTTACGCTGCACCCCAATTTTGAATTAAAAATTGTATTATGAAAAGACTAAGAGAGAAAAATAATGTAAATAAAACTTATTTCGGAAACTACAAGTATTTAAAATGACATAATATTATCAATAATATAATCGCTATTATTTAAATCTCACAATTTGCAAAAGAAAATCGTAAGAATTTAATTTTCGCATTTGTAGAATTCGTTTTTAGCTGATTTGATACAGAAACAAGCCACAAACCTACGAATTATAAGTTTTTGTACTTCTTTAATTAGCTAAACAGATCATGATTTTATTAGTATTAATAAAGAGCAATAGTTATTTTCTGAGAAATAAGTTGGTGTCACTTTAGAAGAGAGAGACCTATGTCAGTATCAGCGACTTTCCTCTACCATTTCATTTTTGAATCTATATAAATCCACTAGAGATCACGTTATTATACTTATCTAGACGTATAGAAACGGATTCAGTGTATTCAGTTCCTACAAAATTCAATACCTTTTTCGCGAATCACGCGGATTTGAAAACTTGATTCATATGGATTTATCCAATCCAATTCGTTCTCGTTTGCTGGGATGAAGTATTCCACACTCGAAATTTTTCCATGTGTAGAATTCCACACTTGGAAATCCGAAGAATGTATATAAATTATTTTTTAACGAAATAATTTATTATTTAATATTTTATTAAAAATGAAAGTTGATTAAACTATATATGAAAAGTTGCGTGTTTACAACTCGATCGGCGGTTGCCTCATCTTTCACAATCGTCGACCGGTATTTTACTAGTGCCCAGATGTAGCGCTTCGACGAAACGAAAGTAACATTGATCGCATTATTACAATATATAAAACCGATTTTGACAGGAGCAAATTAAAACTATATCGAACGATGTTTTATAATATACATTGGAGTCAAGAAAATAGAGATCTGTAATTTAAAAATACTTAAAGTATAGATTAAAAGGGCTTAGGAGTCAGCGCGGACGGTAGTGCGCAAAAAATATTTGAAATAAATATTCTTTAATTATCTCAGTTCAATTTAAAAAAATAAAAGAAAAAGAACAAACAATCGTACGTTTCGGTTCTAGTTCGAGCCATCTTCAGCGAAAATTACAAACAATATAAGTTAAGGAACGGATTAATTTCGTACAGATGTAGTCAATATATAAACCATTATTACGTCCATCTGCTACAATGACGGAGGATAACTGTAATTTAAAACATGTTAATTTTTTGAAAAAAGATGTAGCCGTGAGAGAAATTATATCAGAATATACAAAAATGATAAAACTTCTACTTACAATCCCGGCAACATCACTGCGAAAAGATCTTTTTCGGCTCTTAGGAGATTAAAAACTTATTTACGTTCTAGGTGCTTCCAATTTTGTTAAATAGTACGGCTGTTCTGCATATTCATTCAGATATTGTACAAAATCATAATTTAGAAGCTATAATGGATGAATTTATAAGCAGGAACAAAATCCGTAGTTCCACATTTGCGTATTCTACACATGATTACATATATTATATATAAAATATATATACTATATATGAAAAATATATGTAACGAATATATATGTAAAAAATAAAAATATATGTACAACAGTTTTCATACAATCACGAGACTCTTTTTTTTGGTTGTCTGTCCGCTCTTACCTCCCTTCGCCAACTCGTTACTCCACACTTGGCACAACCCAGTGAAAAATGACAATGAATCGACATCGATTTTTGACGGTTTGTTTTTATTAAAGATTTACATTATAATAGCTGACTTAAAAAATGTTTATGTTTTGTTCTGACGCGGCTCTTAGAATAAAATTTTGACGGTCATTATCATATTAGGTGTTAAACTTAATTCCTGCCGTTTTTCGTCTCCAAAATTGATTTGTTTCGAAGGGAAGATGAGTGAATACCTTAATCAAAGTAATTTCCTTCATTTTCTACTTTATTACTAATTAATAATACTTTATTAATAATACTTTGATTAAGATATTTCCCTTCGAAACAAATCAATTTTGGAGACGAAAAATGGCAGGAATTAAGTTTAACACCTAATATTTAACTTTCACATGGATAGTATCTTAAGTAATACGTTCATAATTTATTTTCTACATATTGTAACATAATGTGTTGCGCCTCGAACTGTGATCTGCAAAGGCAGAGATCAATATAACTAATATCGTTGTTTTATTATTGTATCATTCAGTTATTCACTTGGTTAATCAACGAAAAGAAGTAACGGCATTTCTCAACTGAGAAGTAGAGGTATCCTCATCCTCTGTCAAATGCAGTAACCATCTCCAACATGTTCGGATTGGAATATTGTTTATGAAAATTATATGATATTGCTGATAATGGTTTAAAGTAAACCGAAACGTCCAAGAATATTGTATCAATAAGTAATGTAAAATTATAGTGAATATATTTTATGTATTGCGTTCCAAATACCGTGCTGTATATGCTCTCATTGCCCGCTAATTAATATTTAGAAATATTTTATTGTCATAAGACTGTTTTAATTTCTTTTTTTTTTAGAAGTTACGAAGATTCCTATGGAACTTATAGATTTTGCAATTTGACTTTTTTATATAAATATAGAGGAAAGCCCCCTACTATGAGATAGCGGCGTTTCTGCTAAACTAATAAACATTATCTATTCCACCATGCATTTATTGCTCTTGGATTGAAAATTATTTAATAAAAAATTCATTATTAGATGACGCTTGTAGTCATTGTAAAAAAAGATTTTAGAATTTAGATGTCTTCAAGTTTCATTGAGATGAGCCTATAAACCTTGTTTATTATTTAATAAATAAATATTTGACAATAAATTCTTCATTTAGTAATAGAGTAATAATAGGTCATACTAATAGAAAAATACGGGATATGTTGAATTGCTTAATTACAGAAATTAGATTTGATGATCATAAAATCGTAAGGCGTGGAAATCGTAATACGAGATACCCAGGGTATTTCTAATATGAAATAACTTGTGCTCCTATATGTCATAGTGAAAATCATTGCTAAAGTATTGTATAAATATTATTGTGCAATAATAAAAAGGACAACCGGAATGAATATCGAGTTTCTGCGATGCTTGATTCCAACTACCTGAAGACAAGTTCTAGGTATAATCCATCGCATGCTTATTTTTCGTGTGTTTGTTTTTTTGGCTTTGTTTGTTTGTATTTCTGTATTTATTTGTATTTTAGAAACATTAAATAAAGTTTTTTAATTGCAATGATATACTTTGCGTTTTATTATCGATTTCTCGGAGCATCTCATATTAGGAGCATAACTTTTGACTTTGCAATTTGCTCACTTTTTACATTTCTTTAATTTAAAAAAGAGATGGAATTTGAATTAAATTTTACATAACATTATCTTAAAGCTTATTAAATTCTCTTCAAAATGACTTATTATTTTTATAAATTCTAGCCCATAGATTTCTAGCATTTACCTAAAATGAACTCGGTATCTCATAATAGGGGCCTTTTCTCTAATTATAATATAGAATAGAATATTTATTCGCTTCAGCGTATACAAGCCAAGGAGACTTGGGGTTTACACACACAATTCTCTTTAACTCACTCATTCTTCCATATACCTTTCACACTTTCTTAATTTGCTCATCTTTTCTACTTCCTAACCTTATAGTCAACTATCAATTATCAAAAAAGTTAACTGTAGCTGACTTACGTTACTAATTAACGTAATTCATTACCGGATCTTCAGATCACGAGTCGACCACCCTAGGCCTGAAGCCACACTTGTCATATTCTCTAATTATAATAAATATATAAGATTGATCCTTACTTGCGGTGCAAAAATAAAAGAATTATATATAAAAATATAGAAATCCACTGGATGAATGACATTATACAAAGAAGCTGTAATTCTTCATGAAAATTTCTGCAAATTTCAGCTCAAAGTGTTAAAATAAAAAAAAAGTAAAGAGATAAGAAAATGTAAAGATTATAAATCTTTAAATGATATCACGTACACAGTATATGTATAAACTGTGATGATATATCTAGTCATATCTAGTCTTATATTCGATAACATGGTTTTTTTTTTATTGATAATCTTATATATCCCTGATCGATTCTCAATTTATTATGAAATTTTTATCATATGTATCGTAACAAGATTCGAAACACATATTAAGCAATTACAAGCTTATTGAAATAATAATATAGCGTCTCAACGTGCGCAATCATCCAACAATCTTATATTGCAAGTGTCATGGACAAAAAATCATGGAAAAATAAACATGGATTTTTACGTTGCTCAATTCGCGGATTCGCGCAATTGTTCGTCGTCGTCTACGAACAAGAGCGATAACTCGACCAAGTGCGAGCGATAAATCGTCGCTCGTGATATAAAAGAATATATTATCAAAGCTGTCGCGAAACGGTGGAAATCATCTCTTTCCACCCAATTTCTTTCGCGAGGTTATAGAGACGATGGGTCTGTCGAAATCGACCTTGCGTCGCGTCACAACGGCCTAGTTGTGACAGCTTTTCGCAATGCCGCGCGCCAAAGATAAAGAGATCGCCGATTCGGTGAACTACATCGCCGAGTGTCTACCTTCGAAACGGTGCAAACATTAAAATTATGCACCAGTTAACGCGGCATCGCGCAACAATGCCGTGATTGAAACGTTCTCCATTTTTCATGCAGCGAATATAAAAAATAATTATTTTCTTATTATTTCTCTTTCTTTTTCCCTTTTTTCTAATTATATGTATATTTCCTTTCCTCTCCAAGCAGTTTAATAAAAGACAATCATGTAAAATAAAATCTTATTTAAATTTTCCGCTATTTGAGCTCCCATGTATCGTGCGCTCCTAATACACGAACGTAGCTCTTAAAATCCGAATTCGCGACTCATTTCAGTTTGATATGCTTTCCCCGTGAAAGGCGGGAATTTTGAATTGATAATTTCCTCCTAACCTCCTGGTGAATCTTATTTCTCTGATAATTTTGACGATTTTTCGAAGGTATCGCGCGAGAGCACGTGCTCCAGCTCTCGCCTAACCTCTTATGTGATTGTTTTGAACAAGAGATGAATTTACATAAATACAGTGATGACTCTGTGTATATTGTATGAAAAATAAAATAATATATAACATTTAATAAATGTATATTATTACACGAATAATACATATATATATTCCAGACAACACAAAATCCAAAATTGAGACATCTTTTGCAAAAATGTCTTTAAAACATCTTTAAGATAATTGTCCTACACTGTTAGAAATTTCTCAATGAATTTTAATTAACATGTAAAGGAAGCATGTGGTTATGCACGAAATTAAATGTAATGAATGATGTAAATAAAAACTAAATTACAGTAGTCTTAAATGTGATGAACGTGTGTATTGAAATTAATGAACACATTATATTATAGAAATTAATTTACACGTTAATGAAAAGTACGAGATCTGTAACTGAAAAGTAATTTACGTTAATGACATGTAAGAAACGTAAACGTATTAAACGTTAAGCGTTAATAGTATATAATAGTAGGCTTAATTAAAATATTATTATATAATTAATATTCGTAAATGTAAAAGTACATTAAATTTCAACAGGTTTAACTTTTAAGTTAAGCGTATTGAAATTTAATGTACTACAAACTTAAATTTGATTAATATGTACATTAATAGTTATTTCAATTACGATTAATTAAATGTCATTTATATCCGTAAATGAAAAGTATATTAAATTTCATTACACTTAATTTTTCAGTTACTGTAAACTTAAATCTCATTAACATGTGCATTAATAGTCCTTTCAGTTACAGAGAAATTAAACTTCATTCACTAACGTACATTAAAAGTTAATGAAATTTAAGAACATTTCTAACAGTGTATCTTTTATCGTTTATTATATTCCACATTTCAAACTTATAATGTTTTATATTATTACGATGTCTCTATTATTCTTACGTTCTTAGTTTATTATATATTTTGCATGCACATCCTAAACCTAATTTATCAACATTTATAGATTTAACATTTTATAGATTCACGGAATTTAATTATTTCTCGATAAACTTCTGTCGCAATTTTGATAAAGGATTAGAATGAAAAAATTGTTATCTAAAAATCAAATATCGCAAGAAGAACTGCGTTAAATTGAATGTACTCTGTAAATCTCTTCACGGATCTGAATTTTCCAGATGTACAAAATTAAAAAATCTCATCTTCAAATATAAGACTGGAGTTGACATTTATAAATATTGCTAGTTTAATCTTCACATTCTTTAATTAAAAATTTATTTTTTCATGTTTAACGTTTAATCTTTATATTTTCGGACCTAACATTTATTTTTTTAATATTTTAGCGCTTTAAAATAGAAATCTGCGGCGATTTTTAAAAAGTATCTCTCGTTGTTTTCAAGGTACATATCTCTTGAAGAGATGAAATCTCCCGATCCTGAAGATATTTGTCCGCGCAATTGGCGAAGTTTGAAAAAATCGCATCCATCCACTAATTTTGTATGCAATCACGAAGTTTACTTTCCATTCTCGAATGAGGGCCGGGTTCTTTGAGGGCCGCGAGGATGGGAGCGAGCGAGCGGGCAGACGTCGCGGGGTTATCGCGCGGCGTGGATCTACCTTCATGTTTACCGTGATACGTATAAAATGTCACCGCGAGTGAGATTTTTGGCTCTTTGTTGAACGTACACTGCAGCGATACCGTCAATGATGGATCGACAACGCCGACGGATCTTCGTTAAGACGATTGTTCTGTGTTGCTGCATCTCGTTGGCGAATCCGACGTTCGTCAAGCCCGATGACAATCCCGACATCGAACTCACGACGGTGAGTGTTTTCTTCGTGGCTCTCTTTATAATACGATTGTGACATAACGCGCCTCACTGCAACAACAGATTATATCTTGAATGTCATGTTAAATTGGTTTGCGTAATTACCTATACTCTTTCCACCGTAGTGTTTATCTTGGCATTTAGATGCATTCTTGAAGAAAAGAAAGTAAGATATAAATGGTAAATGATGTTTGAGAAGAGTACACAATCAAAGGAGAGAACAGGGGTATCTTAAAACAAGATGAAAACTATAAAAGTCCTCTACCATTTTGCAATTTTCGCAATAGTTAACAAGATATTAATTACTAAAAATCACTGAATATTGGTTTTCAATCATTTTTTACTCAAATACTATCAATTTTACAGAAAAACTGTAAGAGACAAAAATTGTTTATTTTCTTCTCATAAAGTTCTGAGAATTTTTTCAAAATTTTTTCAGAATTTTGTAATAGTATTTGAGTAAAAAATTATTTAAAAAAAAACAATATTCAACGATTTTTAGTAATTAATATCTTGTTAACTATTGCGAAAATTGCAAAATGGTAGAGGACTTTTCGACTCAGTTTAGTCCCATCTATCTTCCTGTGAGCTATTGCTATAGTCTCGCCGGATACTCTGTATATCTAATAATCGACATCTATTAGGTGTTAAACTTAATTCCTGCCGTTTTTCGTCTCCAAAATTGATTTGTTTCGAAGGGAAGATGAATGAATATCTCAATCAAAGTAATTTCCTCCATTTTCTACTTTATTACTAATTAATAATACTTTATTAATAATACTTTGATTAAGGTATCTCCCTTCGAAACAAATCAATTTTGGAGACGAAAAACGGCAGGAATTAAGTTTAATGCCTAATATAATTGATATGTGAAATAAAAATGGACAAACTTTCCATATGTGCTTTCTAGCAAATGGACATGTAGTCTTTTATTCGCAGCCAGAATTGGTGACGAAATATGGATATCCTTTGGAGATTCACAGTATCGTTACGAAGGACGGCTATGCTCTTCAACTACATCGAATACCGCGTGGTCAGGATGAGGAGGAAACGAAATCCAGGATAAAAACGCCGGTACTCTTGGTACACGGTCTGGGAGGCAGCTCCGCCGATTGGGTCCTTATGGGTCCTAGAAAGTCTTTAGGTGGATCCTTATTCATATTTATAAAAAAAGCTATAAAAAATATTAACAATATCAGTGCAAAAAGATAATCTCGATATTCGCTTCCATCTTCAGTCCTATTGCTCGTGGCCGAGCGTGGTGACTTCTTTCATATGCCTGTGGTGCGCACGCTGGTTGTACACAGTCATAGATAAGATAATATAATAGAGACTTTTTTCTAGCGTACATATTAGCCGATGAGGGTTACGATGTGTGGCTTGGAAACAATAGGGGCAACATTTATTCGAGAAATCATACTTGGTTGTCGCCGACCGATCGAGATTTCTGGGATTTCAGGTAGCTAAAATGTTACAGAGGATTAGTGGCAATTTTCGTGACGAATAAAAAAAGAATATTAATTACATAAAATTACATTTAAGGCGAATAAGAGAAGAATATTAACACTAAACCTATCATATCAAATGCCGCCCAAGTAGCATAGTAGCGCTTTATTAACGTTTTTTGGGCGCTGCATGGAGAAAAATAATTTTGTTGTATAGCAAATCTGTCATTGCTACTGTATATTCGTAATGGCAGTGATAAAATTTAGTTGATACAATCGGTTTTAGAAATTATTTGTTATTAGAGTAGAATCTGTTTTGTTGCTAAACTAGAAAAAATTTGCTGTGTGTATTTGTCTTTAGAATCGAAGTTAATTTGCTGTTAAAGCAAAATAATGTGTTCTTAGCAAATTTGTTTACTATTGGAGCAAAATTACTACTGCTTATTCAAATCCATAATATGGCAGCAAAAGAAAGGCCAATAGTAGAGTATAGTATTAATTGCGTTTATTTAGTCCGGAAAAATAATTCGGCGCGCAGTTTGAAAAAGACTACAATATGGTATATATGCAAGTACATATATAGTATATATTAG
>NW_017295795.1:431362-432490 GCF_001594075.2 Trachymyrmex cornetzi
TACGGTTTTTGCTAGATTGAAATCAATATATAATGTAAATAATATATACAAACAAAACTTTTAAGTAAAATATAGAGTATGTTCTAAATGAAGTATGTTTGAGTTTTAGACTTAACTTCAAAAAATTTCAATAAAAAGTTAATAGTTATCGATAAAATTTAACTAAATAAAGTTGAAAAGTTAAGAGTCTAAAATGTAACTAAGTTAAGTTAAAATTATTTAACTTTTCAACTTTTTAACTTAACTTTTAGCTTTTTAACTTGGCACTACCCAACCCTGTATATTAGTAATTCAAGATTGAATTATTTAAGCAACGAAGATCCAGCTTAGACCGTAATAGGCATTTTAAATTTCTAGTATTGATTGTGTTTCTCACATATACGGTTTAAAATAAAGATATTGTTTAGATTACGTCGCCTGAAAGAAAGACGTTGTTTCCTTATGGTACCGATTATTGCGAAGAATATTACTAAGGCCTCGGTAGTCTAATGGCTTAGGACGCTCATACGGAATACAAGAGATCCAGATTCAAGTCCCGGCCGAGGTAATATTTTTCACAATAAATTTATTAACATCTTTATAATATATGATGCTTGATGGCAGCATCAAGTTATTAAATTGTTTGTCAATTTAATTCGCGATTGCTAGAGTAGTTTTAATTACGTTTATTTAGTCCGGAAAAATAATTCGGCGCGCAGTTCGAAAAAAGACTACAATATGGTATATATACAAGTACATATATACATAGTATATATATATTAGTAATTCAAGATTGAATTATTTAAGCAACGAAGATCCAGCTTCGACCGTAATAGGCATTTTAAATTTCTAGTATTGATTGTGTTTCACATATACGGTCTAAAATAAAGATATTGAAAAGAAAGGACCCCGCACAGATCTTATGGAAAAATATCCCTCGGTTAAATTGGCTGGAATTAAAGTTTGTTGTTGTCCTCGACGTCTTGAACAAAAGCCTCAATGGGCACGACTCTCTAAATTCAATACTTTTTCGTCCAGTGACGTTTAAAGTGGAAATCTATGATTGTGTACTATATATGTTTCTTCACGAACCAAATATATGAATATCACTCTCTCTCTTGCCCTCTCTCTCTCTCTCTCTCTCTCTCT
>NW_017295795.1:433114-433380 GCF_001594075.2 Trachymyrmex cornetzi
TCTTTGCCATATAATTTTTTTATCTTTTTGAATAAAATTGAATAACATGTAAATTTAAGCCAGTCTTTTTCTTTTAATTGTCCTAGGCATTACTTTGATGACCCCGTGTATTATCCTTGTTTAATATTGGGTAAAAAACAAAGGTAAAACGATACATGAAGGGCAGTTGGATAACGTTTCTGAATACAGCCTTAATGGTATCGATACTACCAATAAAAATTCCGACGAAAAAAGTAACTTAAAAGTAACTTAAAGTTACTTTTTCA
>NW_017295795.1:433655-434225 GCF_001594075.2 Trachymyrmex cornetzi
AATAAGGTTCAATCGTAAAAGTGTTCGGACAAAAGTTGTAGGGCTTGAAAAAATCTATTTACTGATCTTATCAGTTTGACCTTAGGTGGAGTTACCAAGGTCAAATCAAGGTCATATTAATTTTTTTTAATGGAACATCCTATAATGCCGTCATTTCCGAATCTTATAACACGAAAAATACTCAATAAAAAATAACTTTATTATAGTGTTTTAAAAGCACTCGACAATTCTCGAACAAAAAATAAGGTGTTCCATTAAAAAAAATCGTGACATTGACCTGACCTTGGCGACGCCACCTAAAGTCAAACTGATAAGATCAGTAAATAGATTTTTTCAAGCTCTACAACTTTTGTCCGAACACTTTTACGATTGAACCTTATTCTGCGAAGATAAAAGGGTGGTCTGTATATATACAGGGTGTTTGGAAATTAGTGATAAGTCTTTCGCACAGGGGCAGAGTGGACTAAACTGAGAAGAAAAGTCCTTTATCATTTTGCAATTTTCGCAATAGTTAACAAGATATTAATTGCTAAAAATTACCGAAAATTGGTCTTCAATAATTTTTTACTC
>NW_017295795.1:434597-454040 GCF_001594075.2 Trachymyrmex cornetzi
AGAGAGTGATATTCATATATTTGGTTCGTGAAGAAACATAGTACAAATATAGATTTCCACTTTAAACGCCTCTGCACGGAAAAGTATTGAATTTAGAGAGTCGTGTCCATTGAGGCTTTTGTTCAAGACATCGAGGACGACAACATACTTTAATTCCAGCCAATTTAACCAAGGGACATTTTTGCATAAGATCTGTGCGGGATCTTTTGTTATTGTAATTGATTTATTATTGCAGCAAAACTTGATTTGTTAGGATGCGCTTTCTATCCTTCTCAAATGATCGTTCTCTTCTTTCTGGAGTCTTCTGTTATTATAACATCGCTGCGCCCATAAACGTGTTGTCGCGAGTGACCTCTTAATATCTTATCACGTTTATTTTCATTTGTCCTATTATTTACATACTTATCTTATTATTTACATACTTTTGTTACTTTATTCCACGTCAACGTGTATTCATAATGATACAAAATCTGCTGGACAATTGGGGAATGCCTGAAAAAATTATTTCAAAATTAACTCTTACCGTACAAGGTCGGGTCACTATAGTGACCGAGCGATTCCTGTTCGTGCAAGTTTCTTTGAGTCTTTCGGTAATTATAAAAAAATGAGACTACATTTTATTATTTTCCAAAATGAAGTTTCAATATTTATTCTAGAAAGTTGAAAGTATGTTGGTGAATTTTTAAAGATTTTTTTAACCATTCTGAATAGGTGAAAAAAACGGACGGATTCTAGTAACCTAGTTTGTACGGATATATAAGGCACCAAATTGTACCTTGTATTAATTTTAAAATAATATCTTCAGACATTCCCCAATTGTCCAGCAGATTTCGTATATTCTGTTAGCAAAATTATTTCGTTCATACAATCAAAATATGTCCTTAATTTAGTAAACATATCTTGCTACAATAGCAAATTTGATTCGCTCGTGTAGTCCAAATAAATTGTTTGTAGAACAAAATCATCTTCCTAGTTCTTCAAATGTGCTTTGCTTTTGTAGCAAATTGTATCAGTATAATACAATAAAAAAGATTAGTTAATTAAATAAAAATTTATGTATTCTTACAGCAAAATAATTTATAGTTTTAGCTAAATTATATCTAGCAAATAGCAATCAATACTTTTAACAAATCTCTTTGCTCTCCACATAGTAATTGATAGATTTTGCTACAGTAGCATAAAATCTGCTATGCCAGCAAATTATTTTTCTCCATGATGTATGCTATTTGGAGTTTTTAAACTTATCGTTTTTTATTTAGCTGTACGACTATTGTTTATTTTTCACATTTTCTGTTCTTGTTTATAATTAAAACGAAAAATGTTTTTATTATTTAAAAGTTATTTTGCACTCAAAAAAATTTCTGGTTGAAAATGGACGAATCAGAAATTTCTGGTTAAATTTATTAGAATTCTAGTTGAGATAACCGGAATTCTGGTTGATACTATATTTCTAGTAAAATCTACTAGAATTCTTATTTTTACCAGAATAATTATATTAATCAGAATTCTAGTTATCTCAATTAGAATTCTAATAGACATAACCAGAAAATTCTGATTCGTCCATTTTCCACCAGAGTTACTGTTTAATCCAACCAGACTATTTTTCTCAGTGTGTTTATTATTATATTAAATTGACTATTATCTACAGTTGTAAAAAATATAATTTTTATTTAAAGACCGGTCATTTGACCAATGATAGAAATAAGTATATATAAATTGTCGACAAGTTTAGTGTTAATCAGATCACATAGGATGCGTTCCATTTAACATTCGCGAGTCATTTTCATCCTTATCGTTTTCAAATATTAAACAAAGATGAAATAATGCTCGCGAGTGTTGAGAACATTAAATAGAAAATTAAACACACCTATATAGAATTATCGCTGCACTAGCCATATTTATGGCGTTTAGCTTTGCCTTTCAGTTTAAAAAAGTTCAAGTCGCAGAGAAGACGTTGGTGGCTCAGCCTATCTGCTCGACCGATCTGCACAGTGGAAGTTGAGATATGTTCGCGCGCGCGTATATATATATATATATATATATATGAGAAAGATTATCGTAAGAAAACTTGTATTTGTTTCAGCTATCATGAACTTGGTATCTACGACCTTCCCGCAATGATCGATTACGTTTTGCACACTACAGGATACGAGAAGATCTATTATGTCGGACATTCGGAAGGTACTACGCAGTTCTGGGTGATGGCGTCGGAAAAGTCCGAATACAATTCGAAGATTACTCTGATGATCGGTTTAGCGCCTGCAGCTTTCATTGGCAACATTCGCGGACCTGTCCGGAAACTCGCCAAGTTGACGTATTTCGGCGTGGTAAAAGAATCGTCGTCGAGGCATTCGATGGACTTCGAGGTCGACTTCATTTTTCCTTTCATTTCTTTTACAGTGGGTCGGCGAAACTTTTGGCTATCCAGAATTCCGTTCACGGTCCGATTGGGCAAAATTCGTGTCGAACCTATTCTGCCAGAGAGCGGCGTCCACGCAATTCATTTGCAGCAATATCCTGTTTCTGGTCGCGGGATTCAGTCGTGCGGAATTAAATACAGTAAGAATAAATGACACGCATTCGTCGATTTCAATTTCCTATATCGCTTCTTTTACTCGTATTATTGATCGAACTTTCCTTCGTTGCGATAGGACTACCTAACAGTCATCATAGGTCATGTGCCCGCAGGAGCTTCTTGGAAACAACTCGTGCATTACGGTCAAGGATATATTAATACAGGTAACATAAGCTTTTTAGGCTTTCACAGGTATTATCTTCAAAGATACCAGAAGGTTTGCGGGTTATCGCCATGTTTTTATCCATTGCTAATTAGGTGATATCTTCGAAGGTATTATAACATATTATGATAATTATACAAAAAGGAGAAGATAAATATGTTGAGTATACGTGTTATATATTATAATGCCGAAGAATCTGAGGAAACATTTCAAAATGCTTCAGGACACTTTAGACAATACGATTACGGTAACGTCGACAAAAATCTTCAGATATACAATTCAACAATGCCGCCGGATTACCAATTGGAAAAGATCACTGCGCCAATTGCTCTTTTTAGTAGCGACGATGATTGGCTAGCAACTACGAAGGTACATCACGTGCAACTAAAAAATATTCCTTTTATAAAAAGATGAATTTGCTTTAATCAAGTTTTTTTAGAAACTTACCTTAAATATGTTAAATATTAATTTGTCTTCCTTTTTATAATTTATATAATCAAAATTCGTTAACATCAATCATCATTCGTTAATGTGATATAAATTTCATTCAAGGATGTGGATCTCTTGGCTGCGAAGCTCAACAGCCTCGTGTTTCATTATAAAACTCCTATTAACACCACCTGTAATCATTACGATTTTATATGGGGGAAGTCCTCTGTGCAAATGGTGTCACGGCCTATTTTGCAATTGTTGGCTCAATATCAATAGCGATATTTTTTCTGGGCTAAAAAAAAGGATACCCTTTTCCGACAGAAAGTTACGAGTGCGTATAATGAATCGGTCTAATTTATTATTGTTATGTTATTAGTATCATCATTATATAATACGTTTACATATATAGTCCGTACTTGTTTAATTTCACTTCCGCCGCGTCAGATTGCATAGCGCTGCATCAAATTCACTGCATCACTAACATAAAACGTAACTTCGCTTATATATTTTCTCTCGATTATAATGTCGCTCTATATACATTTATACAAATTCCATCGTAATCAATCTGCGTAAGAAACTACATTCGCGATTACAATTCGTCGCGATCGCATCCGGCCGCCGATATAATTACAAACTTACACTCCTTTAATCGCACTTGAGCATCGCCCGGAGAAGATACCTTCTCCACTTCGAAAATTGTCCTTT
The DNA here is from genome assembly GCF_001594075.2 of Trachymyrmex cornetzi. Classification (NCBI taxonomy): domain Eukaryota; kingdom Metazoa; phylum Arthropoda; class Insecta; order Hymenoptera; family Formicidae; genus Trachymyrmex; species Trachymyrmex cornetzi. The sequence goes on from NW_017295795.1 coordinate 438,473, forward strand.
CAAAGAGCACCGTGTTCTGGAATAAACAGACACCGAAAAGAATTTCGCTTCTCGCGGCTGATGCTTTTAAGCGATCAATCCTGATTTATCTCAATATACACTGTAATTAAAGTTATATGTAACCTATGCTAACTTACACTTTAATCGTTTAGCATAACTTTTTAATGTTACCCATGCGGGAATATGAATGAGCCAGTTCGCGAGTGTCAGAGTCAAATACGAGATGGATAACTTTGGATGACTAAGAATCGCCTTGATACATCACGCGGAGAAATTTAAATAAAACTTAAAGTTCATTTTAATTGGAGTTAATTCAATCTGTCTCTTATTTTAATTCCATGGCATGTGGATCGGAATGAAAAATGAATCGGTCACACAAATTGAAAATTTCTCGCAGAACTGGCCTTATAACGTAGGTATAATAATGTACATAGTTGTATGTCGCATGATATGTATTAGTTTACGTTAGAATAGGTCGGATGGATAGATCGGGAAGCTTCCCGCGTGATTCGTATGAAAATTTATGAATCGCCTCCGATCGCAGCGAAGACCTCATTTATCACGGTTGCGAATAAACAGGACTTCATCGCGTCGATGCACGCACATCGTTACGCCTGCATGATTGTATGCCGATGAAAAATTGCGCATAAATCATAATCGATACTTGAGCTCATGTGTTGGCCACTTTGAGGTTTACCTAAAACGATATTTATCTTTCGCAATAAAAACACGCCTGATTACAATTTAGTTTCTATAAAATTCGATAGCACATAAATCTCAAATAACGTTACCACAATATCAATTTGACAATACAATTCCTCTGAGGTGTATTGCCCCAAGCTTTACAATTATAATTTGACATTTTTATTTTAACGAGATAATCTGACGATATAGAAGAATTTGCAAACGTCAAGAATACATATCAATATAGATACATGATAATTTAACTAATATGCACCTCTTTCACCACCACGCGAAACTAATATATCCTTAATTAAAAAGAAAGTAGACTATATTCGTATAAAGCAGAAAAAAAAGCTTTCAGAATCTTTTTATTGGATTTACGTTGCTTTTATTTTCTACCTTGCTAGCAAATTCTTTTATCAGACATCGCATTTTCAGAATGAAATAAAAATCATTGATATACAATAGGCAAAAGTCAAAAGATATTGTTTTAAAAAAATAGGATGGGATAAAGTATTTTTCATAAAAAATTATACTTCTCTTTGCGCATACGAGAAACAAGTGAAGCAAAAGCCGCGTTCGTGGTGGAGCGAGAGGTAACTGATTAATTCCTTTGTACGTAAGGATTGTTTTATTCGTAACACTTTAAAGGAAACACATATCAGAACAGAATCACATATCTTCGTTGTTCTTCATGAAGATATTATTAATCGCGGTTACAGTCATGGGATGGGTAGCCTGTCATGTGTTCGCATGATGCACACAGGAGGATGCACTCGAGAGGAGCAATTTAATTCCCGTTTGGAAAACACAAGTCAAGCTTTATAAAAATACTATCAACAGCAATATATATGTATAATAACGTATACAATTTTTAAATATACTCGGCAATTACATATTCAGTAATAATTATGAGGCCATTGTTAATACGTCGATAACATACGCGCGGCACTTTGTCATAGACAAGGAAAGGCACGCGTATAATCGATTCTCGTTAATTCTGCGAAACGAGACATACTTAATTAATATCCACTCTCCGAGACCCTTCTCCTGGATTCTGCTTACGAGGGCAGAATGCACCTCATTAATTTATATTCTCATTTAGATTGTGTAACAAACCCTAAAGTATATAAGCGTCCCTTCTGCTTTTTGATATCTTGTACTCTATAACAATTAAATGCAACCACTGTTCAATTTTATTTATAAATATTATATATATGTATATAATTTTATAATTACATAATAATCATCTTCCTGTATCGTTTTTTTCAACACTGAAATAAAGATAGTCTCAATATCGCCGAGTTACAAACAAAAATAATACAATAGAATTATTTTAAAATTTTAATGTTTCTTTCAGTAAAGATAAACACGTATATTGCGATCAAATGTAAATTAATTCGGAGCAAAATATGTAGAGCAAAGTAAAAAAAAAGAGAATATGGAAGATTTATTAGACAAAAAAAAGAAGATCGTATAGATTACGTTCATTATAATTCCACATAATCATACGATAGACTAACTGAGCATTAGGAGTGATGCGTGTTCGAAATTATTGTACTATAATGTCACTATCGGTTTTCAGAGTTAATATATTACAAATACCTACAGCTCCGATATATATAATTTCTCATAAACTTTTCTGTGTTATATTATTTATCAGTACGCGTACCTGTATCTTTTGACACTATGTACATGCATAAATATAATTATATATACACGTTAAGTAGATATAGTGGGAAAAGAAACCAATCTTAATGTCGTAATGTGTTCTTATATGATAATGTGTGTTGTACATAATAATTGTTACAAGAAATAATCAAGAGAACAAAATGTCTTACGTTATACGACACAATGAAAAATTATAAAACTGAATCAGAAATAAAAATAAAATAAGAATCCGAAAATCGCACTATATGGTATTAAAGAAAAATCATATCCACAGTCATTGTCTTAGAATTTGTCAAATCTAGCATTTAAATTGATAAATGTTGAAAGAGAATAAAATAAAAAGTAAGAATCTCAATTCCTGGAAATGTTTGTAAAAATTATTCGAAAGAATATGTATTATCCGATAAATCATTCAGCAGTAATAAATTCTTAGTCATAAAACATTTGCCTGACTTTTCTTCTCTTTCTTCTTTCATGCACGTGCATGATCTATAAAAAGATCGCACATACCAGGAAGTACGAAAATGATTGACTCTTACACTCTACTCCCCTAAGTTTATATTTCATACAATATTTGCTCGCATGAATCTAATAATTTCTTCCCGTACTTTCGGAACGTATTTCGGATATCCGAGACTCGGATGTGCAGAAAGCCTGCATAATTTCTTTCTCGACGATGTATTGAATCCAATTAAATTAAATAGCTCTAACTTAAATATATGTATAATACGCGTGTATATCTTTTTATACAATAGAATACGTATCTCTCCATTCATTTAAGTATCCGACATCCTCGGGTATCCGAGTATAAATATCTTATATAACATTTCGTAAATTCCTACAACAAAGCGTACAAATACGTGGAAATTTCATAATCAATGACGATAAAGTCCACCCCCCCCCCAAAAAAAAACAATGCATCTCAATATTCTTTTCTACAACTCGCTCTGTATGGTCCTTTAAAAGGAATATAAAATACGATACAAAGTATGGAATATATTCCATGCGATTCTGCGTTACTGTGCCACGTATTAAATTTGTAAACGAAGCTCGGTGCGACGCGCAATCAATTGACTATATAGGTGATATAACATCACCTGTTTTTTTTTCTATATTCTCCAACAATATCGATTGTTACGCGAAAACAACGTGCTCCGTTCATGGAAAGACAATATTCCTGCCAGAAATACAGATTTTAATAAATACTTAAGCGTATCTTAAATAATTAACTGCAGTATATGGTGCCGAAAATCAACTGTATGTGAATATATTTATATATTATTACCGATATATATTGTAATATACTGTAATATACTGTTCGATACCATCAGTGCTAAGGATCTCCTTATTTAGAATACTTTTATAGTTATCTCTCTTGCATTCGTCGTCAGACTTGTCCCTATAAAAAATAGCGGATCGTCATAGTTTATATAAAATAATAGCAGCCTTTGCAACAATTAAGTTTACAGCAGATAACACGTATTCAATTCATACGCTATGTTATAATAGGAATTCATGTATGAAGTTCTTCTCTATGCTTACCACACGTTCTTACGGAAAAAAGATAACGAATACAAGGATAAGATAGCGCAGTTCGTCACTGAAAAAAAAAAGAAAAATCACGTAAGTTCTGCAACGCGTAATACTCGTATCATACGATACTGTTAAGATGTTGAGTGTTGGCACCATATTCTCTCTAACGCAAGTTACACGATACTTACTTTCTTCTTTATGTAAATGCGTCGCCGCATTTACGCCGGATAGAGTATCGTGTATAACATTGATTGTGTTTTAAGATAGCTCTAATGTTGGAACTAATTTATCTGCGTTTTATCTAGGGCTCAGACAAAAGATTCAAACATGTTGAACGTTCGATCTATTCGAATAGTTCGAAGTTGAAAAAAATGAGCATATAATTCGAATATTTCGGACAGTTCGAACAGTTCGAAATGTAATAAATTCGAACTTTCAGCTCTGAAGTGGGTTAAAATAGTTCGAACATACATTCAGTTCGAACTATTTAACGTTCGAACCTGAAATTCGAACTTGAAGTTCGAACTGTCAAATCGTCTGATATTTCCGAGCACTAGTTTTATCATACTTGGATACGCTTGAGAGAATCCGGAGTGAATTACGAGATTTAATTACATCTCTCTTTTATGTGATGTAAATTTCGTATATGTATATGTACCTTTTGTCTCGTTAACATCTTTTCGCGTGACATCCCTACGTTAAATACTTTTCATATTTACATATCCACAAGATGTGGATAATTCCACATCTTCGTAGCTGTCTTACTCTTCCCTCTTTTTTTCTTAACATCTTTAACAGCAATCCTTATAATCATTGGAACAAAAATCATGCGCAGTAACTCTAATACATACGATATATTCTCGTCTACGTATAATTTAATTCCGCGAACGTCCGCGTTTTGACGTAAAACATTTTATCACCCAATCCTCTTAAACTTTATGAGCCGTATATTAATCTAGCAAAATGTCCCATGCGGCTCTCAGCAATACTTCTACGGTTAATACTTGTGACGTAATACGCTTCAAAATTTGTTTGCGATTAGTTTAGAATATATAAAGTTAGAGCGGACATTGCACGTCTTAATCATTAGAATTTATGAATATCCAGGGAATACTGTGCATGATGATCTCTATGTAACTTCAACAATAAGAAGATAAACTAGTCTTTAGTACTCCAACTGCCTGGTTGTACATTTGCTCGATATTACTTTGAAAAACTATAAAAATTATCCTAATCACCCTATAGGAATCGGTATACTCTCTCACACTTGGACGAGGAGTACACTATCAATGTAGACATGTAAATACAACTAGCTTGTTGCGGAGTAAAAAATATTTCCAGAATACGTTCCTATAAGTAAAAAACCACGTTTTTCATAGAAAATTATTGTTACTGCGTATTATCTTTCTATCTCTAACAGCGAGTACAATTTCTCGATAAGAAAAAAAATGATTGGAATGTTGCTACAAAAAATACGCGATGGCCCTTTATAAAGTGACCAGTCTAACGATTATCGATTTAATCGAGTTCATAGGAATGTCCGTATAAAAGCAGTGTCTCGATATTATTACTATCCGCGTTATCTTTTATCCGCGAGTTTAAGTGAAAATGTACATGTAAGAGCTAGTCAACAAAAAAGAAAGGAGGTTATTACTATGTTTGGTATGATTCTTCCACAATGTAATTAATCTACAATTCAGATTATTCGCATTTCATACATATTAAAACACGTCAATGTTACAGTTAAATGTAATCATGTGTAGAAAAAGGAATGGTTAGTTGCTAATACTTTGGGAATATCAATCCGCTGCGCAAAAGAAATGGTACTGTAAAAATACTTAAAAAATCGATCAAAGCAGTCAGGTACGTTTTCACCTTTAGCTTTCGAACTAAAGGTTGCGGAAAGTAACGTTACCCATCGACATGTCTATTCGCAGCACCATGTGTGAAAGAGAACAAGTTAACTTAACGATATATATGTGTGTGTATGTATGTGTGTGTATATATATATATATATATATATATATATATATATTTAGGTTTGAAAAGGAAGAACGTGAAGATACTGTGTGCAAACAGTACAAGCAACACAAATGTAAGTCTCGAGCTGTTTCTACAAAAATGCGTATCGAGTAATCGAATCAGAGGCAACTTTATCCTTTTAAATCTTGTGTTTTCGATGAAAATTACTCCGAGAGATCTCGGAAAAAGAGTTGCCTAAATCGCATCGGTCAATTGTTCAAATGATTTGTTAATTCGTTTTCCATTAGAGGTCTCGGAGCGATTTCTAGCATCGTGGACACAAAATTTTAAGAAGCTCGAATCGAGCTTTAGTTTAATGGAAGGCAAAATATCTGTTTCAGAAGACCTTTTCGCGGATTCTCATCCTCCATATCGTCATAGTCGTTCTCGTCATAATTGCTAACAATCGCGTTATTATTGCCTGGGTTGTAAGTTACGTCTGTAATACTTAGAGAACGAGAGTATGCCGGACTTTCGTATCGGAAGGGGAAGGGTGGCGGTAGCCGATGATGCTCGTTATAATTATTGTCGTTCTCATTCTCCTCCGAGTACGTCATAAGAAATACGTTATTATGATAACCTTGATTGCTTGAGCCGACAACGGGGAGTAGGGGATCGATACGAAGTTTTGCGAGTCTGTCTTGTAATTCATACATGTAGCACTGCTGCAGTTGATACTGTTGCTGCTGGTCTTGATTGTGACGCTGCACAATGAAAAGTGGCTCTTGTCACACGCAGTCCTCCAGTGACATTAATAGAGGATTCACATATTCAAAACCATCGAATTCACTCTGATCGATCTTCTCAATTTGTTTCCTGAAAATTTCCTTGTATGAATATTGCATCCAAAATTTATTTGACGATGATAATTTTCTTGATATAATAAGGACTTCATATAAATTTTTATAAAAATTTTTTTCATTAAACGTTTAAATTATATAAATTTAAAAAACTCTGTAATGACTTACGGATCATCTGGAGTCAAACGGACTTCCTCATCTGTAAATTCGGGTGGGAAGTTTGCAAGATCGCGATCGGAATCCAAACGTGGCTTGTAAGGTGGTGTAACTTGTTTTTGCTCCAGCTGCGAAGTTGAAAAAACATTAACGAGATTTTTTTAATTGATTAAGCTTTTGTATTTACGATACTTACCATTTCCCAATCAATTGCTTTAAAGAAAGGATGAGCGACAATGTCGAGGAAGCCAGAAGGCCTCTTTCCGCAACCCAACCTTTCCGCCGGATCTTTGCAAAGAAATCCTTTAAGGACAGATGCAGCCTTAACGGACAAGGACCGCGGTATACGTATGGTCTTCTCCAGAATGACTTGAAATAGAAAATCCTCAGTGTTTTTGTCTGGGTCTTCGGCCGCGCCAGTAAGATCGAAGGGGCTACGGCCTGCCAACATCTCATACAATAGGACTCCTAGAGCCCACCAATCCACTGAAAAGCTGTATTCCTCGCCACGTAGAATCTCAGGAGCAATATAATTGGGAGTGCCGCAGAAGGTACCGGTGTTGTCGCCCTCCCGGATGCCTTCCTTGCACATTCCATAATCCGTAAGCTTAACATGCCCTTCATGATCAAGTAATACATTATCCAGTTTCAAATCCCTATATATAATACCTGAAAGTGAACGATTATTGAATTTAATTGCATGTTCCATCTCCTATCAATTTGTTAAAAACAAAAAGAAGGAATTTTTACCCTTTTCATGTAGGAAATTTAACGCCAGACTAATCTCAGCTACATAAAACCGCGCGTGATCCTCAGGAAGACGGCGCTGTCTTTGCATGTGAAACATGAGATCTCCACCACGTACAAATTCAATCACGAAAAACAGACGCGACGGCGTCTGGAAGCAAGAGTGTAGGCCCACCAAAAAGGGATGATTGGAGGCTGTCTCGAATACGTGTTTCTCTGTCTGCACCCAATCGATGTCCTCGTCGTCTGTCACCAGGGACTTCTTGATTACCTTCATGGCGTAAATCCTCTTGGTACGCTTCAGCTCCACCATCAAGACCTTTGCATAGGAACCACGGCCGATCACCCTAATCAACTCGAAGTCGTTCAACGAATACTGCCGTTGCATGTCGTTTGAAGTATCACCCTCGTTCAATGTGTCCAATGGTAGTTCTTCCCCTTCTTCATGTCCGATTCCTACAAAATCATAAATATGAAAAATGTATCAATAATATTAAATAAATAATATTAAAATGTATTAGTAAATGCAACAGTACAGAAAGAGATCATTTAAAAAGGTATCTTCTAATCATATATAAAATAAATACGTTTTTTAATATAATTGTTAGAAAAAGCATGAAATATATTAATTCTAATACACAAAATGATATATATAAATGAATTATTTCTTTGTACATATTAATCCTACTGCAACAATATCTCCACAGGCAGAAAATTATAATTTATTTTTCTTTTTGCTATAAAAATATCATTCATTTTTTTACTATGAAAAATGTTGAATAACGCATAACCAATATGTTTAATGAAGTTATCTTACGATCGCGCGAATGCTCCTCAATGATTGGCGATTCTGTGACCTCATCCTCGAGATGAGTCGCTGGGCCGCATGGATACGGATCAAGCTGTTGGTCGCCATTTCTGTCGATCGTCTGCGACTCCGCGCTCTGCTGCTGCTGTTGCTGCTGGCTCAGGCATGGCTTGCGTACCACCTTGTGACATTTTTTGTGCACGAGCAGTTTGCATTGGATGCACTTGAATCCCTGTCGTCCGAGGCCCCAGATCCGATCCTGGCAGAACGCGCAGAAGGCCCTCTGCAAATAAAATCAACGAAGGGGGTATTATATTGTATTACTTCTCAAATTATTCATATTAGAGGTGTATCGCGGCATTCCGCGAGGTGGAAGTCGAGTATTTAAGCCTCACGCAGCGATAAACACATGCGACGCTCCGACTTTAAACATCCCGGAACCGAAGTCTAAGACAAATGATAATTAAGTTTAAGTATCCGTTCTTAAACGCAGCAAATGTTCTTCTTCCAAGAACTGAGATAAAGTATATTAGAGAAAGGAAAAGGATGAGAATAAAACGAGGGGATTACGCGCGAGGCAAGATTGAGTTTGCACGTGAGCCTAGTTTCGTAAGGACGGCAACTTTACATTTCCAGCAACACAGTCGAAAAGAGGGAGAGGAGGGGAGGGGAGGGAGGGAGAGAAAAGACAAAGAGAGCAATGTTCCCTTCAGTTCCCTTCGTCGATGACGAAGTCACTAGCCAGCAAGTTTTAGTTGGAAGTGCTCTGCACAGAACATCGGTTTCGCCGATCGCATTGCACCTGCGATAGATCTACTTTCGCAAAAATTACATATGAAAGAGAGCGAGGCGAGGGGAAGGGACCAAGGGCTGATGAATAAAGTACAGGTTGCGCAATGATAATTAAATGAAATGATGCTTACCCGATTAAATCGTTTCGCCTGAAAAATATGGCCATTCACTCGGTACAGCTTCCTCCATCTACGAGCGCCACGTCTGTAGATGCTTCCTTCGGAAAATGAAATAACATAAATGTCACAATGATGAAAGCATCAACTGATCGAACAATTCGCCGCGATTGACTTCCGCGATCCATCTGTGTTAAATGACGATGAAACCTCATTATAATGAAAATACAATTAGCATCTATTAATTATTAAATAAACTACTAATATTAATCTCTATAATATAATAATTAATTAAATTATTTTGTGACTTGTTCTATTGACAAAAAGAAAACCAATGGAACTTTAACTGTTCTCTCTAGATATAGTTTTATATTTCGGTGACAATTTTCTCCAAGTATTTTCTTGGTACTCTCTTGATGGAGACGCTTACATAATATCTTGTAAGATGAATAATAGTAGATTACATTATCCATATAAAATTTTCAGTCGGTTCGTTCAGGAATTTTATTTTGGTAATGAAGTTTCGTCGTCGAATATTAATATCGAATAACTTTGCAAATTGATTTTACGCTACCATCCTTTCTCCTTTCGCCTGGTCATGACCGATCGCGCAATCGAACAATGTGCGGCTTCATCGCAACGAAGCGAATCGATGCGAACGGGAAACAACAACATTTCGTGCGAAATGTGTTTCATGCAGCGTCGACGGTGAATACACGCGGGAATGATGGTAAGTTTGTACAACTCTAAAGGATTCGGAGTTACGATTGATCGGATTTGATTCATGCTTTATACACGAGCGATCGCCGAATATCGGCTCCGATGTCAGGGACTTGAGGAAGCCTCGATGAGAATTATTCGCACCCTTGGAGCCATGCGACTCACAGCAAAAGCATTTTTCCAATCACTCTGACGCAGTTATTTCCAGATTTCCAGGTTTCCTCAGGTCATCATGACATCGATGGAATCTCTGATAGCCATTCGGCGACTATCGAGCGACTGTACAATATAAGGAATGAATGTGTTTTAAGGTTTCTGACTTTTCGTTGCAGCGCATTAGTGGCATTCATGTGCATTCTTTATTTCATCATGCATTTAGAAAAATCATTTCAACCAAAATTAATTCATTAAATCATAAAAATTAATTCAATCGTTACAATATTATAACGTAATTCAATCTTTGTGTGTCCTATATTATCAGAAAAAATAGACCTTACATTTAATCAAAATTTCCCGTTATCCGTTAATTTACAAACTAAATAGACATGTCTCATAAGTTTTTTATCGAACACGAGACGTCATATGTAAAAAGATAAATATAAGTTTAATCTTTCACAGCTGCACCGAAGGATCAGGAGCCTTGGAGCTTTTTCGATGTGTAACACAGGTGTCGATGTCATGAAGATTGTGATTGAAAATTGTGTCGAAGGGAGAGCTTTGATAGAGAGCAGGGTGTCGAGAGATGAATGTTCCTTCTACGGTTCTTCTGCTTCCGCACGTAATGGAGTTACGCATCGTATCTATTATCACGCGCTAATCGTTTCTTTCCACCGAACGGTTAATTAGAACTCGCTGGCTAGTACGCAATGGTTAATGTACATCGAGCGCAAGTGAGGAGCTGCGCGACTCGGCCGGCGACTGAGACGTTTCCAATGAACGGTAAACACACTCACTGTCTTCTCCTTGGCACGGCATCCCGGGAGCAGGCGGCACGTTCGGAAAAACTGTAACAAAACAGAAAGAATTCACGTTCGCTTTACTGACAAAACATAATGTTCTCCTCTCTTCAGCTTCCGTTCAACAAAATTTTGGAAATACGATGGAAATGAATCAGAAGTTTCTACTGTCGAGTCAAACAGTAATTCTCATTTCCTACCCCCCATCGTCCCATATCGTACACATTTGATAAAAAGAAATTAAATTTAAAAAAAGATCTAACAAGATTAATGGATTATGACACGCGATATCTGAGATGAAGAAACGGTCTGTGTATAGCTACGTTAATAATTAATAGCAAAGCCGCTGAGCTAGAAATATCTAGAGAAAGATGCTGCGAAATCATGCTTCCTAGTAGCAAAGCGATCGATGAATTAAGACTGCGTATTTAATTCATCGACGAGACGTCGAGTCGTCGATCGACGCCACTCCCGCTTCCATCCCGTCAAGCGAAGATTTATATCGGAATCGGTAAAGTGTCGAATGCGAACTTACACGGGAAGCAATTCGAGTACCGGAACCCGATCGAGATTCGCTGCTCGTTGTCCAACATACTGTGTGTATTGGCTGCCTGTGTCCTAGTCAGTATCGCTCCGGTTACGGTCAGATAACGAGTAACACTGAATTCTATCCGTGCCATCAAGCGTCGCGTTATCACTCACTTATCGCGAGAGGGAGAGAGAGAAGAGAGAGGTGCGTTTGCGATTATATTTCCTCGCCACTTCGCGCCGATAAAAGCTGCGAGTCGCAACCACGCGTGCGAAAACCTTCGCCGAAGGTCCTGGACGATTTCCCGCAAACGTTTTTAATCTTGTTACTCGCGACATCGTCGACTTTAATAATCCTACCGCTCGGGAGCGGTTACACAAGCGCCATATAAATTCTAATTAACGAAGGACGAGCGAGGACATGAGCCCTTTATCAGAAGGATCCCGCAGTGCATATAATAGAATGATGATTAAATATACAATTAAGTATATTGTGTCGCGTGTCGCAAGCAGATAATACTTTATGAAACCCGGAAAGAAATGAAAGCCGGCACGGTTAATGAGTGGAATAAAATTGAAGCCGCGAATTGTTCCGGATTATTCACTTTAATGCTTTAAAGCGGCTACCCGGACTTGAACCAGCTGGTGCATCGCGATCCGCGAAGAGATTTGAAAGGAAGATTGAAGAAAGCTGAAGAAACTATTACTGAAGGTCACGACGAGAGAGCGGACAAAAGGTTTTTGTCTGAAGGCACGTGCTCCGATCAGGTGAAATCGCCGATCTTTTTGCAGAACTCGAAAATAGATCCTCAGGCTCGAGCGATACTCGACGGATGTAGGTTGACAGACAATAGACCTATAGAACAATCAATAACACGAATTCGTTAATAGATTTACCAAAAAGAGATTTAAATGAATTTAAATCGATTCCGTCTATATGAAGTGCACAGGTCAAATAAATTCATAAGCGAATAATGCAGAATTATGCAAGCGGAACGAGCGCATTAATCGGTTCATTTAAAACAGGGATTTATAATCAATTTATAATCAATTTATCAGTCCATTAACAATTGAAATGTCTGGATTATGGAAACGCCGAGATCTGTTAATTTAAAATACTGAATTTGATAGGGAATCCATTGGTTGGGAAAAATTAATGGCACGTCTTGCTAAAGCGATTCTCTTCATGGAGCCTCTATCACACGAATACGAGACTTGGCGCAGCCGCGAGGGCTGCGTGGATACGACGCGTGTCATATGATCGCGAGTTCGCTAACGAGGCCATCGGTGCTCTCCCGGTACAATATACGTAATCGAATCGTTTGTTACACAGGAGAGAGCTCACCGCGAGCCGCGTATCGACGATCCCAGGACGAGAGGTGAACATGCCGGCGCGAGAGGTGAGCGCAATTCCTTGAAATATTCATGGACTAATTATCGCGGAGGGGGATCGATGACACGGACGATAAAGACGATACGATGTACATTCACCCCTAACGTGGGGGATACGTGCAACGAGCTGTATGGAGAATGCACGTACTAAGACCACGACGACGACGGCAACGACAACGCGTGGCACACTCGAAGCATGGATCTATAATATGGTAAGTGCATAAGTGCACCGGCGCATATACCATGCGAAGGAAAGCACAACAACGAAGATCGTACTTAAAACTTGAAAACCCTTCGCGTAACTAGATCGTCGAGTAACTGGCGTCGAAAATAGAGTTCTAATTTATGCTCTAAATTAAACATACTAGACAACGATGTATTGACTACGTACAGCAGAAAAAAAGCTTTGCCATTGTGATGAGATTCTTTAATATAATTTTTTGTACATTTAGATCCAATGAGGAACTAAGAGTAAAACCAATCATATTAAAGAATTTTGCAACAATTGCAATTGTTGTATGTACAATTCTATGATTGGTTTTGCTCTTCGTTCCTCACTGGATCTAAATGTATAAATCAATCATGTTAAAGAATCTCACAATAATTGCAAAGTTGCGTTTTTTGCTGAATCCAGCCAAATGACGTTGAATATGGTTAAATTCTAATTCATGTTCTAATTTAAGCATATTAAACAACAATGCATATTGGCTACATTTAGCAAAAAAAAAGCAGCTTTGCAATTGTTGCAAAATTCTTTAATATGATCGGTTTTACTCTTAATTCCTCATTGGATCTAAATGTACAAAAAAATCATATTAAAGAATCTCATCACAGTGGCAAAGCTATTTTTTCTGCTAAGTACAGCCAAGTGGCGTCGAATATGGCTGAGTTCCTATTCATGCTTTAAATTAAACTATTAGACGACGATGCACTGACTACGTCCAGCAGAAAAAAACAGTTTTATAATTGTTGTAAAATTGTTTAATACTCTTTAAAATTTGTAAAGTTAATTTCATCTTGAAGAGTGAAATCTCACACTTAAAAATTGAAAATTGAGCCACTCTTTTTCAAAACTAGCTCAATTTTCATTTTTTAAAGTGAGATTCCACTCTAAACAATTTAGAGTACTCTCTAAAAAATTTAGGTATGTTTGGTCTTGCTCTTATTTCCTCACTAAATCTATATATATAAATCAATCATATTAAAGAATCTTACAACAAATTGCAAAGCTGCTTTTTCTACTTTTTTTAATGAACGCAATAAATCGTTGCCCTCGATTGTGCAAGCTAGAAAAGAAAGAGATGAAATTTAATCGTCAAAGCATCCGGCAACGATAATCGTCTTTGTTGCTCAACACGCTACAAAGAACTATGACAAAACGACGATGATGCGAGATACATAATACACTTATAAATAAAAAATACGCATGTATTTAAAGAATTGATAGACCTAGATGACTATTTTCATGATGACTATGAAATTAATGCGAAAGGTGGAAAGTGTGAATTATGTCATCAATTAAAATTAATGCGATCGGATAAAGTGCGGTATGTTAGGCAGAATAAATTTAATATAACTTATAGTTAGAAAAAAGTTTCTCCATCCATCATACACGACGTGAAAAAAAAGATGCACTAAACCGAGCGACAACTCGACAGCAACTACCACCAGCGCAACCCTTACTTTTAGCGAGGACAAAGTCGCGATAATTAATTCACGTGACCGACTTAGAGTTTTATATTACTGCAATGCGCTAAACGTCGCGGAGCCGGGACAATTTCCGTCAACAAATGCCAAAGCCGGCGAAAAGGAGGGCGTTCGCGAGTCATGCGGCGGCCGGAAGACACACGTTTTTCTGGCCGTCGTGGCGTCGAACGAGATGCACCGGACGCAATCGCACACTCACAAGAACGTAGCGAGTATTATCTTGGCGAGGTAGACAGACGGGCAGACTTTGACCTAGATCACGGGCTGCATCAAAGAAACACGACAACGGAGAAGGAGATGGAGATGGAGATGGAGATGGAGGAGGAGGAGGAAGAAGAGGAGGAGAAGGGAGAAGCTGGTCGCGCGCCAGAGATGAGCTCTTCCTCAATGCATCCCACCCTCGGCTGCACCTACCCCAGGTGATCTCGTTGAACTGGAACTGCGACGGGCCCGCAGGCTCAACGTCGAGCAGCGATGTCATCGAGAGCGCGGACTCTGGTGGCAGCGAGAGCGGCTGTTGACTGCACGGCCCGTGCACCCGGCATGTCGCGGTGGGTCCGTAAATTAGTTCAGCATTTGCCGCCACTTCTTCGAGCTCAGCCTCGGATAGCTCGTCCATGCCTTCGATGGTGTCCGGTGGACACTGGAGCAGCTTTGTCGCCCTGGACGAGGTACCAGGCTGCGCGAAGATATCGTCGTGATGGTGGTGATGATGGTAATGATGATGATGCGGCGGACTACCGAGGCAAGGGGGCGGCGAGATGTCAGCCGCGGAGCGTAGATGACCGACAAGCGGCTGCTCGTACTCGGCGGAGTCGCCGCTACCCGGCGACGGCGGATGTGTGCTAGTGCCGGGTCTCACGTGGCGCTCCCGCGGTAACACCATGCTGGTAGAGGTGAGGGAGGACGGACCACCGCCGCTTCCTTCGACGACGG
>NW_017295795.1:454246-460540 GCF_001594075.2 Trachymyrmex cornetzi
CGCCGGGGGCGGTCACGCCGATCTCTCGTTCCTGCACACTGGCGTAAGTACTCTGCGCGGACAGCTCCGCCTGGTGCATTTGTTGTTGCTGCTGCGACGGCGGCTGATGCTGCTGATAGAGACTCTGATGCTGTTTGTCCTTCTCGCGGCGAGGTGACCGACCCCGGTCGCTGACGGAAGTCGCGCTCCAGTAGCCCCACGCCATTCTGTAGCGAGTCTAGCCGTGCTTGCCTCGCCTTGCTCGATCGCCGCGAGAATGTATATCCCTTTTGTTCGCTCCAACCGCGCGCGATCGCCTCGTCTCTCTGTTTTCCTGACTCTCTATCCCCCTTTCTCTCTCCCTCGTTCTCTATTTATGTATATATACCAATTGCCTTACCCGTCTCGCCCCTTGCCTCGTTCTCTCTTCCCTTCTTTCGATTTCGTCTCTTTCTCCTTCACCGCGGTCGACCTCTTACAGGAGCCGCCGGGATGAGCATGCGGCGAATCACCAGCCTCGATCAATGCTAGTTTACCGCCTCTTTTGAGACCTCTCTCCACTCGCGGTGTGGCGAGCCAAGCGCGCCGACAACCACCGTCGAATATCGCCGTCGTAGTCGAAGCACACAATGACGCAACCCCTTTTTCGTGGCCCAGTAAGCTATCGAAGAGGTTCTTCGCAACCCTGCGGCGACTCCCGGCTCGACTTCCTCGCTCCACAGCACTTTCCTCCCACCTGCAGCGACCCAATCTTGGGGATCTCACAGCCAGATTCGCGTCGACGGTAGCGTGTGACGTGTATGTGCACCCTTGCTGATCAGTCCGTGCAAGGATATCGACTACCGCCGCGGCGAGATGCGTTAACCGCCACCGCCGCCACCGCCGTCGTCGCCGCCCGGCGCACGCTACCGACCGAATCGCGCAAACGCAGATCACGCCGAGGTGGAGGTGATACATGTATCCCCCGTCGTCCCCGTCGCTGCCGGTCCTACACCCGCCTATATCCACCCACAACTTCTGCCTCTCCCAAGCTCTACCTCTTTCTCTCTCCCGCTCGCTCTTCTTCATGCCTTTGCTGTTTGTTCACTGATTATCCAGCGATTCTTCTTGTCACCGTTTTCAAGTAAACTTTGCGCTCCTCACCGACGCCTCATATTACATTATATGTTTCCTGTCCTTTTTGTTAACTCCATTTCTTCCAGTCAACGACTCTCTATCTTTTGTATCTTTCTGCTTTTACCGGGGATTTCAAGGAAGACCGTTCCATTCCACAACATGCAATTCACCCTATTCTACTTTATTCTTTGCTCTATTTTTCTGGCTTTTTCTATTTTTTATTTTGATCGTTGACTATTTGTCTCTTTGAGTTATTATCTTGCATTTCCGCGCCTTCAGCCGCTACTCCGCCGATTCTTCCTCGTTCTTTCGTGACAGTCATCGCTATTGCTCCAACCAATACCGCACAAACCTATACATTTATAAGGATTGACGCGTGTCATATGCATCGAGAAACTGACAATGAAAGTTTGTCGATATTCGTGTGGCGATGTCCGATCATTTCACATGTACCGAATAAAATTCGTGTACCAAGTTTGGTTTTCATTAACAAATTATTGATTTTTACTAGGCTCCGGAAAAGAGATGCAATCTTATTAAGCTACGTTTAATAAGTTATGTTCTTAACTAAGAGAATTATTTATGGGAACAATATATTTAACCTGACTCTGTAATCCTTCGAGTATCAAGTATTTTAATTAGCTGTACTTTCTCATTATTTTAGAGCTCTCTGATTGGAAAAGTTCGCAACCGATATTTTCGACGATCCATACTTCGCAAATTAATTCTCCTTCGATCAAAAACAAGGAAATATATTAGGTATACAAATACCCTTTTTTTCTTTGAGACATTAATAGGCTTGTTCTTTCTAACTGAACTCCTTACATGTTCATTTTTACAGGTTCATTTTTCTCTTTTCGTCTCCATGTTGGAGAAAAAAAAGAGAAAAAATGAAGCATGGGAGAAACTCAGCTAGAAAGGATAGGCCTAATCTTTGAAGCTCGAAGGGATTGTTCCGTCAAAGGGATTCGATTATCATTAAAGTGGAGAGAAGTGAAAGAAGAGGTGACAGCAAAGTCCATCAGACCGGAAATGTATGCGCGATCACGATAAGGTTCTCCTTCCAAGAAGTATCCTGCTGTCGCACAAATGAGATCCGTATCAAATTATCCCGGGAGATCTCGGAGAGCTGATGAATTTCTAAATGTATCATGTGCCTGCACATAGAATCTTCGTGATCACGCAGACACGCGCGATCCGAGAATGTCGTCATCCTTGAGAAATCGCACACCGAATCGATCGATGTGTACCGAATAAACACCGGCACTACGGTCAGGCACCGATGAAGCTGTTTCGCCGTTAATCGCCAACTCATATCGGCGATAAACCACCGATAAGGCGAGTATCGTCGAAGCGTACATACCGTTATCCAAGGCGCGTATCAATACTTGAAAGTGCGGCTGCACACGTGCATTTAGTGCGCTACCGCTAATATGCACGGCCAAGATATATCAGTTAGGCGCAATTTATGGGCGGCTTCTTATCTAAACGACGGCCATTAATGTTGGAATATTAAAGACATCGGTGGACATTACCGATGAACCTATTTTGTCACATACATATGTATGCGCCTTCGCTAGTTCGCTACCGGGCGCTGATTCTACGCGCATGATTCACGAGTACGGTACTCCATTCCTAATTATATAAGTGCCTAGCATGCAAGTGATTATCGTCGATTGCAAATGCGCAGTCTTTGAGCGATTAATGGGTCGCTAAAATCAAAGCAACATGCGAGATATTTGCAAAATATCCAATGCGTAAAGCCTTATACATAATGAAAAACATAGACAATAAAAATAGAAAATAACGATAAGATTTCAATGTATAAGAAATATGTATCAATAGGTACACTATTTTTCATAGGTTGAAAATCCTATTATCTGTAGTAGTAGAGAATAACACAGGCAATAAGATCATAATTTATAGGAAACTATGTACTAATAAATACACAATTTTCCATAGGTTGAAAATCTTATTATCTGTATTAGTACAGAATAACACAGTAATAAGATTTCAACCTATAAGAAACTTAATATCAATACACTAAGAAAAATGTACTAAATTTAATAAACATTTGTTGAAGAATATTAACTTAACATTTATTTACTTACGGTAAATATTTATACTAAATAAAAAATAGATTTAAATCAAATTAATGATTCTAAATAAATATATATTGAAATTACGTTTAAATATTCAGATAGTACTATATATAGAAAATATTATAATTCATTAAAATTTAGTAAATTTTTCTCTTAATGTAGATACACGGTTTTCCATAGTTCGAAAATCTTACTGCCTGTATTAGTAGAGAAGAACACAGGTAATAAGATTTCAACATATAAGAAATTGTGTATCAATTGATATCAGTTTTCCGTAAGTTAAAATTTTATTGCCTGCATTATTCTCTATTCCTGTTTTGCCTATGCTTTTATGCTAATGTATAAGGTTTTAATGAAATCCAATGTAAATAGCCTGACTGACCGTGGATAGTTATTTCCGTGTCCTTCTCGAGTTCATACAGCCTCAGCGCTTCATCCAACTCCTGCTGCGAGGCGATCCTGCATGGGTCGCCTTCGTCATCCACCCACTTCATCGTAAATTGCTCTGTGCCGAAGCCACATATCGTTCGCATCTCCTCGCGCAATGCATCCACTGAAATGCCGGGAGTGATGTACGTGATTTGTATTTCCCTAATGCAGGAAAATGTTACGTTACATATTTGTCTTAAAATCTTTCCTATTTTTTTTCGACTTGTATAATCCTTATTGATCTTATTAACATCTTAAATATCAATATCCCTTATTAATCTTTCTTTGAGAACTAATCCTGATACCACCTAGTGTATTATATTTGTTGTTAATTCTCTGGAGCTGATGACAAAATCCATAACACAGTTATTGATTTCTATAAAACCTATATAATTTGTTAATTAAAAAAGATAATACTAATTAATTTAAAGATATCAAAATGACAATAAAAAGAATACTAAAATACTGAATGTTGAAAAAAAATTTTTTAATAAGTGAGAGAGAGAGAGAGAGAGAGAGAGAGAGAGAGAGAGAGAGAGAGAACCAAGTATAATAAGAATAATAAAGTTTAATAAGAATAATCCCCAAATTTGCAGATGTAATAAAATGGAATTAATATTTTTGACAACAAAATTTATAATAGAGTGAATCCAGTGTACCCATCGTCAGCTCCAAAGGATTAATAATCAATATGACTAATTATTAAAAGATATTTGATATATTGAAATCAAAATAATGTAAATTTAAAACTCGAAAGAAATTAATTGTTATTTTGTAAAATCAAAGATAAACTGTTTAAAACAGTTTTTATAACAACATATATTACCCATTATATACAATTTTCACTCGAATGTCATCGTTCTCTGCCGTCTGTGTAGGCATTTTCAAAACAATGGTCTCCTATTCTGAAAGTACAACAATCCAACCAAATAATTATAGTAAATAAACAATATAAAAACTCAAATAAAGATCACTACATCGGATTTAAACTTATCATAATGTAATTATCACTAATAAATGTAAAGAAAAAATAATACATATACCACCATAAAAACACCCAACGATTAGGATGACATAACGATACAAAATTTGACTTTCCCACGGACGTGATTGACGTGCGGTACGATTTGATCGCTTTGTTGTGTCTATTCGCGATTGTACATTAAGAAAAAAGACCAGGATGTTGAGTAACAGTCATCGCCCGAAGAAAGAAAGGCAGTGCGAAACGACAGATCACGGAACAAGAAAGCGGACGCGAGAAATCGACACCGGTCGGCCGTTATGATCAGCTCTCTTTTCGCGCAAACGTCTCAATTAGCCTGCGGATCCTAATGGATAATCGTCAGTCTTCAATCAACTGTCAATTAGCGGACTCATGGTACTCAAATAAGTGCGTGCGTGCACGAGCCTCTGTGACTCACCGCGATGAACCGCTGTCGCGAACCACCACCACCGCCGTCGTCGCCGCGGATGCACTAGTTGCACACACCGTTGCACGGGCGGAAGATCTCTTAGGGAGACTCGGGCTGCGCTTCTACACGTAGAAAAATGTAGAAAAAAGTAGAAAACGGCTCGCTGGCGCGGTATGCGGAGTGATGAGCACGGCGACGCGGTAACATCAACCTAAAAACCGTAAGGCACTCGTTAACGCGGTGTAAAGCGTTGTTACTTGGCAGACGCCATGATTGTTGGACACCGACTATCGCGACGCGACCTGTGCTGTTGTTGGTGCGCGAGCTTTGTGCTAGATGGCGTTACTTGTCGTGTTTTTGTAGCGGTCGTTCTATATAAATTAAGGTACATAGTGCGGAGCATTAATTCGCTGGGTCATAGTAGTGGCTTGACTTATCGACGCTGAGTCGGTAACGCGCGCGCGCTTGAAATAAGAAGAGTATAGCGGGGAGCACAGACTCTTGCATAACGCATAACACATGAGGCATAAGAAATTGAACCAACCAGAGTTCTCTATTACATGGAAGGGAAAGAAACGGAGAACTTCGATTGGTACATATTTTTATGCATTACGTGTTATGCGTTATGCAAGAGTCTGTGCTCCCCGCTTTACTGACAAACTGTATAGAAATTATTGCGTTTTTTTCCTGTTGCATATAAAATTGTATATTCCTGCAGAAATGCATGAATTATATCTTCGTTATGTTTACACAGAGTTCTTTATATCTATATATTTATGATTTATTCAAAGAAAAGGAGCATAAAACCACGCACAAGATGTATTATGTGATATTTAATAATATATTACAAGTTTTGATATCAATTCTTAGACGTTTCGGCTAATATTTGGCCATCTTTAGTAAATATAAAATAATCTCGCATTCGATATAAGAATTATATAAATAAAATTCCGCAATCATATATAAATTAAATTAAAATCCACGCTCTTTGTCGCATAATTCATGATCATCCTAACTGTGATTGATAAGCACGTAGCATTGAATGTGTATATAGAAAGAGAATTTCCAGATTCTAATATGAACAATATGTGAAAATTATTATCATCGCTTTAATTTAAAAAGTTATAATCATTACCTGTTTTTACAGCAATTCGTTGAAACAAGTATTACATCGTTGAATCTTTGACAAAGCCAGATGGAAAATCATCGTGATAGCATGTACATTTGTTTGTCATATTTTGTTGTGTGTCGGATAT
>NW_017295795.1:463034-464867 GCF_001594075.2 Trachymyrmex cornetzi
TGTCAGGGTTATCAGAGATGAATCGTTTTACCTCCATCACACCTTCACGTAATATATTATTTTCAAAAGTCTTTACTGAGTTAAATTCCGATCGATGGAATTTAACTCAGTAAAGACTTTTGAAAATAATATATTACGTGAAGGTGTGATGGAGGTAAAACGATTCATCTCTGATAACCCTGACATTCTAATCACTAGAGCGGATAAGGGTAATACAACAGTAATAATGAATTTGGATAATTATAAAAGCAAAATGAACGAACTTCTTGCAGACCAGAGTACTTATATGGTCGTCAGTAAGGATCCCACTAACAAAATAACAACCAAAATACGTAGTTTGTTAACCAAATGGAAACAAAAGAGTTACATAGACGAATATACGTATAAAAAACTGCATGTATCGGACGGAGTACTTCCGAGATGTTATGGACTGCCAAAAATTCATAAAGAAGGACACCCCCTGAGAATGATTGTTAGCTATATAAACAGTTTTTTTTATCCATTAGCGAATTTTTTAAAAACCATGATAGAAGATGGAAATAAGAGGAATTTTAGTTTCATTAAAAACAGTTTTGAAGTCGCAAATATAAACTCAATGGATTGGCAATTAATAGTAATTTTAGCATTATATTTTTTGACGTTGTATCGATGTATACGAACATTCCTATTGACTTAGTTATTAAAAGTATAGAACGAAGATGGAACTTCATCAGAAATAAGACTGCGATACCTATCCAAGGGTTTTTAAGAGCGATTTCAATTATTTTTAACTCCACATCTTTTACTTTTGACAAAAAAATTTTTTAACAGATTTTTGGTATGTCCATGGGGTCTCCACTTTCTCCTATATTGGTCAACATAGTTTTAGCAGGATTTGGAACGTGAAATTCTTACAACCAATAATATTATTACTTCTTTTTATTTTCGATACGTTGATGACATCGTATTGGCTATACAAAATGATAAAGTGGAATCTACTCTGGAATTATTTAATTTTTATCATGAAAAGATTAAATTTACTGTTGATTATGGTGATAAGAATGGTATAAATTTCTTAGATATAAAATTGATGAAGCAGGATGGAAAAATCATTTTGGATATATATAAAAAACTAACGAACTCAGGGAGATTTTTAAATTTTTATTCCAATCATCCAATGGTGCATGAAAGAGGAGTAATTATTGGACAGTTTGACAGAATTTTAGATTTATCGCATCCGAAATTCCATGATAAAAATATCACAAATTTAATTCACACTTTTTTAATGAATGGTTATCCCTTAGAATTCATTTTTTCTATGATTATTAATAGAATTAAAACCTTAGAAAATAGAATTATTTCTAATAATAATAATGACGAGAACGAAATAGTAAAAAAGTTTTTTGTGATATCATATTTAAACAATGTATCGGAAAAATTTAAGAAGATATCACATAATTATGGTTTCAATATTGCATATAGACCAATTAACAGACTTAATAGATTCATAAAAACGGGTAAAGATTGCTTATGTAAAGATGACCAGTGTGATGTTTACAGGATAAGTTGTTTGGACTGTGAATCTTCTTATGTTGGCCAAACCAAAAGGAAATTGAAAACAAGAATTAAAGAACATAAGGCTGACATAAGAAAATCCACGGATGCAATGTCTGTGTCTCGCGTCACCAGGTTGATAATAAACAGGGAATGGAAAATTACTTTTTAAAAGTAACAAGTTACAGTTACTCGTTACCGAGTAGGAAAAGTAACAAGTTACCGTTACTAGTTACCGATTTTTAAAAGTAACTCGTTACAGTTACCGTTACTTGAGAAAGTAACTTTTCGTTACTTTTC
>NW_017295795.1:465704-466221 GCF_001594075.2 Trachymyrmex cornetzi
ATATCCGACACACAACAAAATATGACAAACAAATGTACATGCTATCACGATGATTTTCCATCTGGCTTTGTCAAAGATTCAACGATGTAATACTTGTTTCAACGAATTGCTGTAAAAACAGGTAATGATTATAACTTTTTAAATTAAAGCGATGATAATAATTTTCACATATTGTTCATATTAGAATCTGGAAATTCTCTTTCTATATACACATTCAATGCTACGTGCTTATCAATCACAGTTAGGATGATCATGAATTATGCGACAAAGAGCGTGGATTTTAATTTAATTTATATATGATTGCGGAATTTTATTTATATAATTCTTATATCGAATGCGAGATTATTTTATATTTACTAAAGATGGCCAAATATTAGCCAAAACGTCTAAGAATGGATATCAAAACCTTGTAATATATTAGGTGTTAAACTTAATTCCTGCCGCTCGCTACTAGAGGGTACTGGCTCCAACGCTGGCGAGTTCCGACGATGAAGTCATATGTCTTTTGTAGTTTAGA
>NW_017295795.1:466489-468893 GCF_001594075.2 Trachymyrmex cornetzi
GAAGATGTCGAGCTGCAAGAATTGCTTGATGAGAATCCAGCTCAAATGCTTTTAGAGTTGTCGAAACAGTTAAATGTTATTCTAATGGCCGTCTCGAAACGCTTGCATGCCATGGGAAAGATCCATAAGGAAGGGAGATGGCTACCACACAAGTTATCAGAAAGTGTCATTTTAAATTGTTTTACTATTGCGACTTCTTTGCTTGCCAGGCAAAGAAAAAAGAGTTTTTTGTGACGCATCGTGACTGGCAATGAAAAATGGATTTATTTTGATCCCAAGCGGAAAAAATCATGGGTGGATCCCGACCAACCATCCGCTTCAACGCCGAAGAGGAATATTCACGGGCATAAGACCTTGTTGTGCGTTTGGTGGGACTAGGAAGGTGTGCTGTATTACGAACTCTTGGGTCCAAATGAAATCGTTACAGCTGATCGCTACAAACAGCAATTATACCGATTGAGTGACGAATTGATGCTAAAAAGATCATCCGTAGCCAACAATCGACGCAAAGACATTTTGTTGCATGATAACGCTCGACCACATGTCGCGAAAAGCGTGAAGCAGGCACTTCTAGAGCTTGAATGGGAAGTTCTCCCGCATCCAGCGTACTCTCCAGACTTGGCACTGTCGGATTACCATCTCTTCCAATCGATGCAACACGCACTTACGGACACACACTTCTCCAATCACAACGAAGTCCAAAAATGGGTGGATGAATGGATCGCCTCGAAAGACATCGCGTTCTACCGTCGTGGGTTTGCCCTGTTGCCGGAGAGATGGGAAAAAGTAGTAGAAAATGGAGGAAATTACTTTGATTAAGATATTCATTCATCTTCCCTTCGAAACAAATTAATTTTGGAGACGAAAAAACGGCAGGAATTAAGTTTAACATCTAATATTATTAAATATCACATAATACATCTTGCGTGGTTTTATGCTCTTTTTCTTTGAATAATTTTCAATTATAAACCACTTTCTTATTAATTATATTTATGATTTATGATGTATTACATATTATAAATTATATATTGCGCAAATAAGTATACATATAGTATAACGGAGATAAATATATATTAAAAAATGTCAAAGATAACCCAGACAGCACAGAATATTTATGATAAATATTCATAAACATTATTATTTATTTTTGAATTAAAATCACCTAATTATTTGTCGGAGAGAGAGAGAGAGAGAGAGAGAGAGAGAGAGAGAGAGAAGAGAAGAGAAGAGAAGAGAAGAGAAGAGAAGAGAAGAGAAGAGAAACAGTCATAATTTATTACCAACGAAAAGAATAACTTCTCAAAAAAAATCATAATTTTTTATTTTAATAAATAATTCATTCCTTTATCTTTTACATTTCTTTATACATGGTGAATGTTAATGGATGTCCCAACCTTTTACCATGGGAAGTGAGTTATCGACTATACACCGTTTAGATAATCACAGCTCAGTCGATAACTTACTTCCCATAGTAAAAAATTGGGACATCCATTAACATTCACCCTGTATATGTTCATCTCCGTTATGTTATATGTGTTGTCGGTATTTTAATTGTGGAGAAGGACTTTCCAATCCATAAACACAATTAAGAGAAAAGAATCTTTAAAAATTAGTGGTAAAACAGGACCAAATTGTCGGTATTTTGCAGATTAATTTACATCTTCGAATTTACTCAACGAAATAAAAAATCCTTTTACAGAGTTAAAATAGATGCAAAATTCTGTCGTGGTGCAATAGATTTGTATTAAAATCGGAAAAAAAGTTAAAAACTTACATTTTCTCAACACGTAGAGCTGTCAACTGATGTAGATTACAAAAGTTTTACAGCTCGTATGGACCAAACGATACTGTACCACTCACTGCATAACGTGCATAAACAATACTGAATTTACGGAACTGAGATTGAAAGATTAGGAAAAAATATATACATTAATTTATAAATCACGTAAATTTGCTTGTCAACGAAGACTCGGGCTAATAAACATACCAGGAATTGTGTGTAATAGAAGTTTCTCGATTTTCTGGGAGATGGCGTTGTACTCAGACAGGGCCCCGCTGATCTGAGTGCGTTCGGAAAGAAACAATAGATCTGTTACGATGAACTTTCTGAACTTATTGCACCGTGTGCAACAATTCTGAGAATTTTTCGATAAAGAACAAACTATCATCAGATTTAACAGTACTTGTTCATGTTCTTATCTGATGCTGAACAAACATCAATTACGTTTACACGGCTCGATTTACGCCGAAGTTATAACATCGATGTTATGAAACTGATCAATCATAGCTATTACTTTGAAGAATAGAATGACTGTGATTGACCAGTTTCATGTATCAATGTATAACTTCGACATAATGCTGGATTCACACTGCATCCGATGTGCGTCGTACGACGTTCTGCAAC
>NW_017295795.1:469160-470641 GCF_001594075.2 Trachymyrmex cornetzi
TTCAGAACGCGCTTACAACGGTGTTAGCACGCTACATACTATACTTTACGTCACGTATATTATAGAATTTCAGAGATAAAAGTGCGTTTTTATCGATAAAAGCGCGTTCTGAATACGGGCCATGGTGTAATAAGACAAGGTGTAACATTCCCGTGGATGCGCAGTAGTATGCGCTTCGACCAATCACATTTGGGTCCAAATGCACCCACGAAATTTAAATACACAAATAATTACATATAATTAAAATATATTTCTATTTAAGATTAAACGTATTTCTATTTAAGATTAAATGTATTTCTGTTTAAAAATAATGTAAAAAATATATGGAATTAGTGTTGGCCTAAACAATGGCGAGGCAAGTAAAATATTTCCGTAAAAGCGCAAGTACTTAAAGTCTAAATGCTAAAAACAATGTGATGGCAGATATGGTACATTAATTGAGAAGGAAATTGGGACGTGTATGTGTGTGTGTGTGTTGTGTGGCCACATATGGGTTATATACTGGCACAAAGATAACAAGGTAATACTATATATATATTATCAAAATTTATTATCATAAATAAATAAATGTGTATTAATAATGATAGTGTTAATAAAGTATGTAATCATTTTATATATTATAATAAATGTGTTTAAGTATTTATAATAATATATAATATTGTAGGTTAGGAAATGCTTAGAAGCAAGTAGATTGACAATATAAAAACATGCAGATATATTGCCTTATATACATTTTTTATATCCATTTATTAAATATATACATGTATATATATATATATACATGTATATATATATATATAATATATATATAATTCTTTAGTAAGATCTAAAACTGCAAATAACATAAATTAATATATGTATAATATAAAAAAATTATATATAATACGTTACGCAAACTGGCGATTTGCGGGGTAATTTTTTACTCAACTTTTATTATTTCAGGTATATTTATGTTGTACTTTATTGAAAATCGTGATTTTATGATTTTATGTTATTTATATCATTAACTTCATAATGTCGTATTCAAATTTCGCGGTTGCATTTGGACCCAAATATGATTTGTTCTATTATGCCACCGCCATTATGCGCAATATTACCCCAGATCTACAATAGATTTTTAAGCCTTAAGCCATAAGGAATGAACGAATCGCAATCAATTATTCTCCTCGTATTCGAATGTAGTTGGTCAATTTCTTGCGGCTTAAAGCTTAAGGGGATGCTAAACCGATTACCCAACTCAATCAAGGTCGATAGTACACTCTTTTAATTCCAAATTCGATAATAGTGGTGACATCTTTGATTTAGTTTTTACATTATATTATATAATATATATCATTCTTACTCAAACGCATACGTCTGTTCTTATCTAACATATGCCAGCACCATCTATCGCAAGACCGCGCAACTACTGCTACGCGGAATTTCGGCTCTGTTGACAGTCCCAGTCTTCGCAAAGCATCAGTATACACGTATTTTCTATT
>NW_017295795.1:470886-474095 GCF_001594075.2 Trachymyrmex cornetzi
TGTTGATGCGTACTATAATTTAAGTAATAATACTTTTGCAATCCATACATCCAATACAGAGATTTTTCACCGAATAGAAATGTGGTAAAACAGGGAGCTGTAGCATCGCCTTAAAACATCTATTGTAGATCCGGACTTACACCTTGTCTTATTACACCATGGTTATACAGAGAAATAGATGAACGGTATAAGAAGTTAGTTAAAAAGGATAGATAATAGGGAGTTTTTGCAATAACGTGAATTCAGATACGGTGAACGCTAAAGCCATGTTATCCTTTTCTTAATTAGTTGTTAAGAAGAAGATAACCTGACCTTAACGTTCACCGTATCTGGATAAACGGTATTGCAAAAACTCCCTAATATATCATTCGTTTTTACCAATGATCAAAAGTTTACAAAAAATCCTTGTTTAAAATATTCATGCAAAGTACGTACGTGCTGACCCTGTAAAGTGAATAAAAATCAATATGTATTTTAGCCACGCGTAAAATCTGCTCGATCACGTTTGCTGCTCAATATTACTAATTAGATATCATATAGCACATAAATACTTTATATTTTAAACAATGATTTCTCGTAAACTGCGTGCGGCAAAAGAACATAGAGAAGTACATACGTTAGGCCCTGTATACAGTCGCAGAAATACCACAAACAATAATGATTCGATATAACATATTCGTCAGCATTACGGACTCTCCGTTGAAAAAACGTTATCAAACCGCGCCTATCTATCGCGCGAGTGTTCGACTCACTCGCACGCAGTGGTGCTCCGCGCGCGACACGGAATCGCGCACGAATTTCTGAGTCCTAGTAATGAATATTTGCTGGAAAGTACGGTCGCAGCATATTTCTTTATAGTGCGACGCTCCAGAGATACACGTTCGCTCGCGATCCGGCGAGGCGGATCAGCTCAGCCGTCGAGCGTTGAACGGTAATAGGCGATGGGGGAAAAGGAGGCGGCGCTTCAAAAATCGGCCCAATATGTGTACACCTTGCACACATGCTCGTGTTTCCGAGCACTCTGTTGTATAGCTTACGCATTCCCTTGCGCATCTTAGGGTGCTGTCACATGCGGCGTAACCTGCGTAAGCGTAACCTGCGTATTCTAGTAATTTACTAGAATATGTTATTTTTTATTTACTAGAATACGCCATTCTGAAAGCCCGCATTTACATTGAGCGTATTTCGCGGAAGATTAGAGAAATGCGGAACTAATGCAACCAATTGCTGATTAGAATTTCTGTTGTACCCTCTAACAGAAATGCTAAATGAATTTACGATTGGTTTTCGTAACCTACGCATCTCGAAAAGTACGCCTCATGGGGAACCGGTACCTTTCCATCGCGTATATATGAGCGGATAATCGAATAAATTATTAAAATCGGAAAATTTTGTGAAACCACTCTTGTGGTGGAGTCCCATGAAGCGTATTTGCCGCGTATCGCATAACCGCGTAACCAATCAGAAGCAATCCGCTGTTTTAGTTTCGCGTTTTACGCCAAAAGCAGGTACGAAATTCTACTTTTGGCGTATAACGCGATATTATCAATGTATGTGTGTATTCATATAAGTCAATATAATCTCTCTTCCCTTCATCAAATTTAAGTCAATTCCATAATTAAATCGTTTTTAGGTTCAATTTGTGGTCTGTTTATATCAGCAAAAATTTAAAAAATAATGAATACATCAAATTCTGTAAGTATATATTAATTAATATTATCACATTGTAGACCTCGTACCTAACATAGGGTTATGTTTATACTTATGTAATAACTTAATTGTAATATTAATAATATTAATAGTTAAATATAAAATATTAATAATAATTAATATAATAGAAAGGCTATGAGCCAGATAATATGTATTAATCGATAACAAACGAATGTTATAAGCATAGACACAAATTATACAATAATTATAAACAGACTTTCGATCATGTTTGGGAGGGTCAAAAGAACCCTCTTTCATAATTATATTTTTTCTAGCAACTGAAGTGCGGATACTGTGGATGGCTACTGAATACTGCTTGTCAAAATTTATGGGAACATCGATGCTTTGCGAATTATGATGAGAGAGAAAATCTTATTAATGTTGATCAAAACTCAATTGTTACTATCGGTACAAAATTTTTTTTATAATGCTTGATAAAACGTGTCTGAGCCACTGTGGGATATATATCACTGATGATATATTGAGCCACTGTGTGGAGGTGCCTGTAACAAGAAAAATAAAAAGTTTTCTAAAATATGAAATTTTTTTTTAAATAAAATTTTGAAAAATTAATACCTGAATCATAACGTGTTTTCCATCTACAGCGCCTATGCAGTTAGGAAAGTTCCACCGATTTTCAAATTTGTTAGCAATCTTCTTCCAGGTATCTTCACTGTATGATGGAAAAACTTTATCTTTTAACACCGTCCAGATTGCTTCACAAGTTTCTGACACAATTTTTGAAATGGTATTGTGTCCAACTCGATATGCATAAGAAAGTGATTTCATGCTATCACCAGAAGCTAAATAGCGCAAACAAATTTCCAAACGTGTGTTTGCAGGTATTGGCATTCGAATACATTCCTGCTTCGCTATAAGTGGTTCCACCAAATTTAACAATTCTTTATACATTTCCATGTTCATACGAAAGTAATTAAAAAATTGATTGTCATTGTGGAATTGTAATTCTTTTACAAGATTATTACTTGCTCCTTGAAGTAATCGATTTTCATAAGAAAATATTGGATGAACCCAAAATTTACAGCTGGTCGTGGATTTCCCTTTTTTTTTTTTATTAATAACCAAATAGCTATTAATTTTCGCAATTTTAAATGTACAGCTGAACCATCAACAGTGTTCGAATACATTTGCTGACGAAGTGCACAAATATAAAACAATAAATCATTTGAATTCATATTTATGGCGATATAAATGTATAGACAGAACAGATTTTTCTTTAATTGACACCTGTCTCTCGGAACAAGTCCTATAGAAGTTAATACGACTATCTGTAAAAATGTGTGTGTGCGAACAGTACGCGAATTTGTTATCCCTCCTGTCCCATGATGCGTTTTTATAAATAGCGTGACCAATGAATTTCGGTTTTTGGCTTTCCATCATAGAACTCTGGGAGAATATAGAAACATGATTGGTTTTCGGACGTACGCAGGCTACCTTTTACGCACTATGGGACAGTAGGAGATCTATTTACGCGTAGC
>NW_017295795.1:475040-478362 GCF_001594075.2 Trachymyrmex cornetzi
GATTCATCGACTTGGAAAAGAATCGATTCTAAAGAATCGTATAAGAATTTTTTACTCTTTTTTACATATTAATATATAATTGTCGCTTTTTGGAAAAACGAGGAAAATTTTGGAAAATAAAGGAAACTAGAAAAATCAGGAAATGTTTAAAATAATTCAAAATTACATATTATATTTGTAGTATATATGTATATATATTTTTATATTTACATATATTTTTACTTAATTATTACTCAAAATAAAATAATCAATTTTTCATTGCACTAGCCAATCTTTTTTGCTGCGATCACCAATATTCCTTATTTAACGAACTTAAAAATATAATTTTGGAAACCCGTTTTCCTTTTAACCGATTGCGTTTCTCAGTAATGATATTGCCGGCTTTACTGAACAGTCTTTCACATGGCACGGAGGTACCAACAATGACTAAATATTTTAAAGCTATATATTTCGTACAAGTGTGGATGCAGTGCTCTCAAACGCTGCCAAGTTTTTAAAGGACACTCAGGCTGGAGTCCCATGAGGTGTATTTACCGCGTATCGCGTAACCGCGTAACCAATCAGATACCAACAATGACTAAATATTTTAAAGCTACATATTTCGTACAAGTGTGGATGCAGTGCTCTCAAACGCTGCCAAGTTTTTAAAGGACACTCACAGTTGACGCTCGACACTCGATTCGAGCATCAAATTAATCACGTGATCTTCTTCTTAGCGGGAGAATGGCCCTGATCAACCAATCACAATAAATTATTCTCATATTCGACTGCGATTAGCCAAAAAGGAATCGATTCTCTAAAAAAAGGAATCGATTCAGTAAGAATCGAGATTCCGAAGAATCAGATAATAATCGAATATTTTGAGTCTAAAAGAATCGAATTTTCAAGAATCGGAAAAGAATTTCCCATCACTACCATGGAACAGTAGATCTTTATGCGAAGCGGAAAAGGCGGATTGCTTCTGATTGGGTACGCGGTTACGCGATACGCGGCAAATACGCTTCATGGAACTGCACCATTAGGCTTATTCGACGCGTTTTTGCATGAAACAAAAGAATCTGACAAAAAAAAACGTTCTGCCTCGTGATCTGAGATATTAAGCGTTAAAGTTGATGACTATTGAGGTTAGGAAATCTGTCACAGAGGCAAAATGAGGTCTATAATTGTACTGTTCCACATGGGTTTCGACTTTTCGCGCGATACAAAGGGGCGCACGAATTTTATAATTGTACTGTTGCAAAATCGAAACCCTTATGCATTTTTTCAGACAGAATAAGCTAAAATGAGCCAGAAATTAGATTCGACGCATAGTGGTTCTATCATGTTTCGGCGTAACAACAAAGTAGCGTAAAAAGCATAAAATGACTAGACAGAAACTGATGTTCAAGTGAAATGATATGATTGGTCGGCGCAAGTTACGCTTACGCAAGTTACGCCGCATGTGATGGCACCCTAAGGGGTTCCGCACAATAAAAGGAATAGGGAACAGAGAACAGAGAATAAGAATTTCAACCTATTCTCTGTTCTCCCCTTAATACCTATTAATAAATGGTAAAATGGCCAATAGTAATTTGGCTAATAGTTAGTACTGTTGGCCAATAGTTACTGTTGATCAATAGTTACTGTTGGCCAATAGTTACTGTTGGCCAATAGTTACTGTTGGTCAGTAGGTACTGTTGATCAATAGTTACCGTTGGTAAATAATTACCGTTGGTCAATAATAACTGTTGGTCAATAATTATTGTTTGTCAATAGTTACTACTGATCAATAAAAAGGAGTAGAGTATATATTGTCCAAATTTTTGAAGGTTTCGCGCGACCACTCGGGGATTATTTTATTTCTATGTTTTCTTATATATTTTTCTCCGTAAAAATAAAAAATAATCATTATAATAACGCCAGACTTAAAGAAAAATTAGTACATTGATATAAAGGTGAATAAAATCCTTATTCGCATCGTTATAAAAAAATCACTATTAGTTATGTTTTAATAATTTATTTATGAAATTAATTCCAAATTGGATCAAATACGAATAATATTGCATCATAAAACGTTAATTAGAATATATTTTTCGTTATAACATTTATCTTGGTACCGCGAGCGCGCGTGTTTCCTTCATTCCATCATGCGTTGTGTATCTCATGATAACAAATGTTATATAATGAAAAATATAATCTAATTAACGTTTTATGGTGCAATACTATTTGTGTTTGATCCAGTTTGGAATTAATTTCATAAATAAATAATTAAAACATAACTGACAGTGACTTTATAATGATGCAAATAATAATTTTTATTTACTTTACTTTATTTATGTATCAATTTTTCCTAGAATCTGGCGTTATTATAATAATTATTTTCAGGTTCTCTGAAGTTCAAACTATTGGAGTCATAATAATAACTATTGGAGCCTCAATAGTAACTACTGGAGTCTCAGTAATAACTACAGGGTACCTATCATGTAATATGTCGGAATGGGTTCCGATCGGAATTATTCCGTTTTCCCTAGAAAACACAATAGAAATCTAGGGAATAATTGAATATTTCCGATCGGAATCGATTCCGACTTGTTCTATGATAGGTACCCTGGAGTCTCAGTAGTAGCTACTGGAATACCAATAGTAACTATTAATTCTTAATGGTATTTTTCCATAAGGGCCTTACAGCCGCAGCACAGACTCTTGCATAACGCATAATGCATAGTGCATAAGGGAATCAACCAATCGAAATTCTTCTTTTCCATGGAATGGAAGGAAAGGGAAGATTCTGATTAGTTGATTCGCTTATGCGCTATGCATTATGCGTTATGCAAAAGTCTGTGCTGCGGCCTTTAAGCGGGGAGCACAGACTCTTGCATAACACGTAATGCATAAGAATATGTACCAATCGAAATTCTCCGTTTCTTTCCCTTCCATGTAAAGCGGGGTCTACAATAGAAGTCGTAGCAGTCGTAAAGTCTTAAGTCGTAGAAAATTAACCAATCACAGTAGAATATGAGAAGAATAATCGACTATGATTGGTCAATTTTCTACGACTTAAGACTCTACGACTGCTACGATTTCTATTGTAGACCCCGCATAATAGAGAACTCTGGTTGGTTCAATTTTTTATGCCTCATGTGTTACGCGTTATGCAAGAGTTATAGCGTTTTCGGCCCGATCGGGTTTGCACCAACCTGGGTTGGATTAATCTTTCCTATTGGTTGATATCGCACGCTCTACCAATAGAAGAGCGCAAAACGCCATTAATCCAACCCAGGTTGGTGCAAACCCGGTCGGGCCGAAAACGCTATTAGAGACCCTTTACTAGAGACTGATCATT
>NW_017295795.1:478782-479179 GCF_001594075.2 Trachymyrmex cornetzi
GATCGAATCGATTTATCGATTTATCACCGCCATTTGTGTGCCGAATGATCAGTCTCTAGTAAAGGGTCTCTAGCAAGAGTCTGTGCTCCCCGCTTTATTGTGCGAATTACTCCCTTTACCCCGGATCTACAATAGGGTTTTAAGGCCGGTATTCATAGTCGGTTCTTATTTTAAGACCGTCTTAAGTAATGTCTTAAGTCGCCAATGCGGCCCTCTGATTGGTTCGTGACTTCTTAAGACCGTACTTAAGACGGTCTTGAATATAAGATCTGACTATGAATACCGGCCTAAGCCTTAATCCATAAGAAATGGGCGAATCACAGTCGCTTATTCTTCTCGGATTCGACTGTAATTGGTCAGTTTCTTACGGCATAAGGCATAAAACACCTATTGTAGA
>NW_017295795.1:479612-492169 GCF_001594075.2 Trachymyrmex cornetzi
AAATTGAACCAACCAGAGTTCTCTATTACATAGAAGGGAAAGAAACGGAGAACTTCGATTGGTACATATTCTTATGCATTACGTGTTATGCGTTATACAAGAGTCTGTGCTCCCCGCTTTACTCTTATCGACATTTATAGACAGAGACAGTGGAGATTCAGAGAGAGAAGCTTGCAAACTGCACATACCATGTTATCCCTTCCACCATGGTTCGGATGCGTCAATTCGTTCTCGCTCATTCCCTTTATGTCTTCGTCGGCTTCACTCCTGACTCCAGTCGGTTCCGTCCACGCCTACAGAGCATTATCGGCGTCAAGTCTCGTCGTGGGAGTGCGTTATGCGTTTGTAATTACGTACTGTACGCAGTAGCTTGCGAGAGTGTCGCGGGATGTAAACATCCGTGTCGCAGCGCCTAAGAAGGATCACGTCAAGAAGGGAGAGGAAAGCAGAGAAGGTCTCAGATCACTCAGATGTGGGATTTCGTTGCTGGGCGATCATGAGTTGACACGTCGTCCCCGACGTCGCACCAGCGTTAAATGCCGCCCGCAGGATGGACGTCGCGGAGGACGCCGAGGCCGCGCTGGATCCGCGTATCCAGGTGAGCTCTCTCGGGAGTGGTTTCGCCTCGCGGACGATTCGTTCGGTTCTGTTTGGTTCCGTTTCCACGCGGTCTACGCCCGTGGCTTTTTAGGTTATGTCTCTGTTCGTCGCGGTCGCAGTGCCTAACACTGCCTGGTACATTGTCCCACTTTGCTTTCACTTTTCTTCCTTTGTGCGGATGGATGTGAGATGTGCGAGATTAAGGATAGTTCGCTAATGATCGCTAATGAACGGAGTTGTTTCTTCCGGGAGGAAGGATTCTATATTCTACATTGAGACCTGTTTCTCCTTGGTTTTATTTTTGGTAGTATTGTATCTCACAAAAGAAATAAATGATGTAGACATAAAAGAATAAAAGTATTCTCTGTAGATCTGTTCTTTTTAACTGAACTGCTTGTATGATTTATTTTTCTTTTTCTTTTAATTGAAGAGAAAAAGAGAAAAGATGAATTATATTAGGTGTTAAACTTAATTCCTGCCGTTTTTCGGGAAATACCTTAATCAAAGTATTATTAATAAAGTATTATTAATTAGTAATAAAGTAGAAAATGGAGGAAATTACTTTGATTAAGGTATTCATTCATCTTCCCTTCGAAACAAATCAATTTTGGAGACGAAAAACGGCAGGAATTAAGTTTAACACCTAATATAAGGGTTCAGTTAAAAAGAACATATATCTTATAATGAAATAAATAATTTTTAATTTACACGTGAAATAATATCTTTCTTTTCTTTTTTTCTTGTCTTCTTTTGATGGCATGATATCTGAAAAGAGAAATAAATGACATGAATATAAATGTGAGTAAAAGTATTTTCTTCTTCATAACAAAATAACTAAATTTAGATATATGCACAGTGTGAAGTAATATTCTCTTTTCTTTCTTTTCTATTTTGGTGATAGATCTGAAAAGAGAAATGAATTATATAAGCATAAAAGTATTTTCTTTTTTATAATAAAATAATTAAATTTAACCACATGCACAACTTGAAATAACTTTTTTCTCTTTATCATTTATAAATATTTTTTTATCATTTTGATGCTGTTATATTTGAAAAGAAAAATAAATGATGTCAGCATAAATGAATGAAAGTATTCTTTTCTCTAGTTCTATAATAAAATAACTGAATTTAGATGTGAAGTATACCTCTTTTTTCTTTTCGCATACTGGTATATTATAATTAACATAAAAATAACAGTAATTAAGTAACAATCTTTAACTCTCTGAAACTTACAGCATGCAATGTATAATTTAAATTTTAAATAGATGTGAGACGATTGGGAAAAGATACTCTCGAGACATCTCTTGCTTTGTTTCATTTTTCCTGTGGTATTATATCTGAAAAAGAGAAATTAATAAGGAAAAGTATTTTCTCTTTTCTGTAGTGAAAAAATTTAATTTCTAATTTAGGTAATAATTTAGTCTGAAATAATATCTTCCTTTTCATGGAATATTGGAATATTGCAACTAACAAATAAATAATCACAATAATTAAAAATAGCGATCTTTAACTCTAAAGCTTATGACATAAAACATATAATTTAAATTTTAATTGAAAAAATTCAGAAGAATTTGTACTGACATGATCTTTTTTGATATTTTAATTAATATAAATTATGTATAATATAGTGTATAAATAATATGTTTTTATAGGATTTTTGTCTTCCAGATTGAGCTGGAGAACTTGAACAATGCAGCAGATAATATTAATAAATTGGAGACTGAATTGGATGTAAGAAATAGTATTTTGTTTTATAAGTTGAAAATTAACATTGTATGTAATATTTATTTGATCTTAATTGATTTTTAGGAAGCTCACACTGCTTTTGGACAACTTCTTTCGGATACAACAAGGAGACTGAAAGAAATTACGGATAAACTGGGCACTAGCTGCATCGAGAAGGCAAGATGTTATTACGAAGCACTAGAGTTGGCTCATCAAGCTCAGGTAGAGACCTAGAGTTTTTTTTTATTCCTACACTAGAATTTTCCTTTTCTCTCTTACTAAATTTTAAATATATTTCACTTTAACTACAGAAAGTGTATACTAGTTTAGCTATAAAAAACAGATCTTTAATGAAATTTAATTTTATTGAATCATAAAATAAAAAATAAAGTATAAAATGTATATACTGAGTTTATATAAAATATTAGAAAATTCAGATAATATTTGGCCAATTCAATAAATGTTTTCTCAATGGCTCCAAATGCTTCACAATGCTCTCATAGTCAATTGTTATTGAACATGTAGCATGTTACCGCTCGTTATGCATTCTACTCTGATGCCTGCTTTAATAATAGCATGAATGAGCATATCCTGCTATGTCCAGTTGAATTCCATTCGTGCTGGTTTAACATGAATTGCGTTTGAAATTAAAATAAAGTTTTATATACTCAGTATATACTAAAAGTTATAATGATGATAAATATAAGATAATATTTATCTGTATTATATCATTTGCTTTAGTACAGTTTATTAATCAATTTTCATACATTTATATATATATATATATATATATATATAATGGCAAGAAATTTCTGATCACTTCATTGTCTGAATATAATATCTCATGTTTAAAATAATTTGTCATATTGCAAATTATAAACGCTAGTTGTTTTGCATTAAATACGTTAAATGCGTGACAATTAGCTGAAGTGTCATGTAAGTGAATCAATGAGACATTTCCTCTTGCGATTTTGCAGGTGCAATGTCAACAACAGGCGCAGCTGTTTCAAAGAGCCAGCGAAATTCACGCAGCGGCAAAGGAAACAGTGGCTCTGGCCGAAGCGCGATTCATGTCTCATCAACATGAGTGGAATTTTGACCAGGCATGGCAGGATATGCTCAATCATGCGACTATTAAAGTAAATATAAATGTAAAATGCATAGCATGATGATCGTGTAATTTCCTTTTAAAGTATTGCGAAACAATTAAAAAATATCCTGATATTATATCTTATTTATTCCAGGCCGCCCCTCGTTAATTAATTCAATAATCGATTTCTAATAAAAAAAAGTTTAATGTAACGAATAGAATATAAAATGATACTTTTTATTGTAGGTCATGGATGCGGAGAATCAAAAAGCGGAGTGCGGTCGAGAACATCACAGAAAAGCGATGTTGTTCCATGACGCCGAGAAGAAGCTACTACAATTGGAGGAAAAACACCGACATGCAATAGTAAAAGCGAGACCGTACTTTGAGATGAAGACCCAGTGTGATCAAATGTTGGCTACGCAGAAGGAGAGAGTAGAATTCCTGCAACAAGCTGTTAAGGAAACCAAATGTAATTATGCAACAAGTCTCCGAACATTGGAAGAAATTAGTAATCAGATTCATCAGCAACGAAGAGATTATGGTACGGAGAAATATATTTTAAAGACATGTAAAACAACTTTTTATTTTATTTTATAAACGTTACATTTATATTCTAGATATTGTGGCTAATGGACCGCGAGAACCTGGCGTCGGTGCCGAGCTCATTGGTTCAGATATGCACCAAAAGTATAAGAGCGAGTTCAATGATTCTGATAGTCGTAAAATATCTCCCATTAGATATAATAAAAACGAGAACAACGAAAACCTACATGATATCGAGGTCAGTAATATATGTAATGATAAATCTTGGCTATAAAGCATTTAAATGTTGATTTTTATTATTTATCTATAATTTACAGAAGCCTTGTTTAACAAAGAACGACATGGAACATCTTGATAAGAGATCCGTTGACGGTAGCGAGAGTAAGTTCACACAATGGGAGCTCGAATTACAAACCAGTATGGAAAAGTTAAATCGTTTATCGATCGAGAATTCGTTGCGCATTAAGAAGCGCGACGCACAAAGTTCTTCCGAATTGCAGGATGCAATTAAAGTCAGCACCGTGAACGGGACGTGCTACAATTCCTTATCTGAATTGTCTAACACGCGTACTTCAAATCAATTTACAAGATTAATTGAAAGTCCGGGCACTATCGAAAGGGGCAGAATTAGCGATAGACCGCACTTGTTAAAATCATGCTCGACGATTGATTCAACGACAGCGTTACGCGGTACATCAACGTTGGCAAAGAGCAATACTTCAAAATCGTTGAACAATAGTCCAGTAAATACAGGTACGTCTAATTTCGAGATCATTGGTTCAGCGGGAAGCGCAAATATATCGAAATACGTGCCAAACAAAATCTCTCAATTCAATATTAAGGATAGAAAAACGCAGAGCAGCTGGGACATTAATATCCCTTATAATGCCAATGTTACGAATAAAGAATCTGAAAAAGATAACTGTAGTAATACAAACGATACTTTAGTCAATAAGAGCCACATACAACTTACGAATTTACATGTCGCGCAAGTTTCTAATATCGAGTTCCTGCCTAAGGAATCTAGTTTATCGAGACATCATGTCGTAGCGGCTCCCGTTATCAGCCAGTATTCGAAGAGCTCGCATAGTGATGTCGCATTGTTGCAGTCACAATCTAGCTCTAATTTGCAAAAAAGTGCGCCATGCAGTGCCAATTCCAGTCCGATAAAATTAAAGAATTTATTAATATCGTCCGCCAGATCTTTTGATACTGGAAGTGCGGACCAGCTCGACAAAGGTTCAATTTCCAAGAGGTTTGCGAGCAAAACCACCAGTATTAAAGAGTTACCGTTATTATCGCTCTTCAGACAAACGTCCGCGTTATCAGCGTTTAGAGGCAAGAGTAGTAGCATGATCAATTTGAGCGGTAAACAAAACTTGAAGACGCTGCTGGAAAATTCTCCTCATCTGAGTAATATACAGACGATTAGCGCGGAAAGATTAGCGAACGTGAGACACAAGCTGGTCAGCGATTGTCCGGAGACAAAGACGGGCGATGTTAAAAAATAAGTACAAGAATGCGATAAAATAAGTCGCTTAGGATAAGTGATTTCTGCGTTTAACATGTGTGTAGAGATTTGTTAATGTCGTTCATAAAAAACTCGGAAAATTAAATGTTGCAACGGAAGCAATATAGCTTTAACAACAATCGTTTTCGAGGAGTTGCAAAAGACACTTTTGTAGTTTTTGCTGCAGATTATTCAGCAGCTGGTTATTAAATATATGCTGCAACGTTAATTAATGATATGTATTATATAAATCGTCGCGAATTAGTTAGATATTAATAGTTTATTTGTATCAAAACGTAATCACAGCATTGCGATCAAAGAATGTGATCATATTGAGGTATCAGCACGATTAATTAAATATAAATCTACGCTCACACAGTTCCAATTAGGCATATACCTGTTAAAAACCGACCAGGCGATGTACGCATCGTATCGTTTACTATTTTCTAATCTTTTAATATGTGCTTTTTTAATAAAACACGTGTTTCTTAACAAGCATTTACATGTGTACTTTATTCACGCGACCAGTGATTATTATCATAGTATTTAGTATAAGAAAATTAACTTTATTTTGCGAGATACGCTTTTCTATGAGCGCAATGTAAAAGCTTCGACGGTTATCGGCCTGCTTTTAATTCATAAATACAGAAAATATAGCTGTATCATAGATAACAGATATCTACATATCGGACATTTTTCGCACAAACAGATAGATATCGAGGCAGAGCGCATCGATTGTACAACGAGCTAAAGGTCAATGGCTTTATATCATGTATCGTTTTGCCGATGTAAAAACAAACTTCTATATAAATTAAGTTTAGAACGATTTTAAGACCTGCGGGAGGAAAGCACGATGAATCGGGCGTCGAATTTTCTTGCAACGATATTACACTGATATCGTTGCGACCTGTTTCTTCTTTGTTCCGAGAGACGTCAAGATGGCCTTACATCTGATCTAAATACCGTGGCGTATCGAGCATTTTCTGGCTCTGACGAATGTAAATTCTCTTGAACTAAATTACAGCGAATCGAGAACGTTTGTCAATTGAAGTTCAATCGGTTGTCGAATAATTTATTGTGTCACGAATCACTTCGGAAATTCAAAAGATTCATCTTTCTCTACAATATATTTCTTCTTTAAATTCCGTAAAAATATACTTAATTGCTAAGGAGAGAAAATTAGTTCCTTGGATCTGGGTAAGCTCGTCGATAAGCAGTCGGTCATTTCTTGTATAATCAGTATAATGTTTAATGCAATAAT
Source organism: Trachymyrmex cornetzi (assembly GCF_001594075.2). Lineage (NCBI taxonomy): Eukaryota > Metazoa > Arthropoda > Insecta > Hymenoptera > Formicidae > Trachymyrmex > Trachymyrmex cornetzi. Next base: position 486,345 of record NW_017295795.1, read on the forward strand.
AACACATGCAATGCTTAATGATAAATTGTTTGCGTAATTTTGAGTTAATTAGCAAACTCAAGTAGATAAGTTATCTAAAAATAAAATAGCGAGTAAAGGTATTTTCAATTAGTCTCAATTGATACAACTTTTAGCTAAAGTTACAGAGATACGTAATGTAAAAAATAACAAAGTCGCCAAGAGAAAATGTGATAATGATATGTACATCATTAAACATGAAATTATCAATAATTTTATGAAAGATTAAAAAAAGTACATTCATAAATATGTTTTGCATGACATATGCAAGTTAAGTTTCAGACACCGGAAACTGCAATCTCGTATGTTATGTTAGACGCTCGTGGCGAAAATCGACTGATTACGGACACACACGTCATCGACGAAAGGTTATCAAGACGGCGATAAGAACTGTCGACGAAGCTTCACGAAGAAATGGACAACGAGAGGGTTGATTATAAAGCCGCCAAAGCCGACGGCCGCGTGACAAATAATCATCGCAAGGCATGTGATATCTGTACGCACGAGACTGTGGACAACAAAGACGCAAATTGCACTTGCTTATCACAAAATTTACTCGATAAAAAGAGATTATACATCCTTTATATGTTTTTATATAACTTTCGTAAATGCAATCTAGTATATTTTTTTCTCATCAATTATAACCACGAGCATAGTTCGTTTGACAAGAGTAAATTTTGTAAAAAGACTATGTCTATTTTTTGCGAAATTTAATTGCTATAAATATTGTTTATCGATGTTAACTGTATGATAAATATGCAGTTAATTAGTATATTAACATTTATTTGCGAAAGCCAATATACTACTGAATTTTTTTTTAATTAATGATTTTGTTCGCTCGAATATTCTCGGCAATTTTGCTAAATTAACGCTGGACTTGTCGTTTAAATAAAGATATATCTATTTATTTATCTCTATATCTCGCATTGTAGGGATTAAATTATCTCGTTCGAAAGTATTCGGATAATGAAAACAGAATGCAAAAAAGGAAGGAATTCTCTAACAAGGCTACGGAGGATGAAACAGAAGAAGAAGAAGAACGGGAAATTGATGAAAATCGGAGCGAAGAGGAAGATGGAAAAATTCAGAAAGTAGATACAAACCAAGACGAAGTGAATGAAAATGAGCAGAAAACTGCGCAGATTGAACAGTGCGCGATTTGTCATATTATCATCAACGACGCAAATCTCGGCGGAACCGTCGCCAACTCCGAACAGGATCCACACTGTTCCGAGGGCTATTCGTTATGTCAACGTTGTGTACGAAACTTTTCAATCCGACCAGGTCAATAAAATATTCATCATAACTACTAATATATATATGTAGGGACCTAAACAAAGGAAGTTTGAGATTTTTGAAAAATTTTTTGTACAACATATTATATATATTCAGCATATGTAATAATAGTCTTTTTAACTCGTAACATGATATATTTTTGTGTTTTGCTAAAGAGTCATATAAGGCATTAAGTTTTTTGTTATTTTTAGAAGTTTTAAAATTTTCAAAAAATGTAGCAATACTTGAACTTTGCATAAATATAGCACAACAATTAATTTACATGAGTAAAACAAAACTGTGAAAAATAAAATTATGGAACATAAAATTATTCCAAATCATTACATTATTTAAAAATTAGGAAAATATTTCACAGTCACTAAAACCTATATATTCTAGTAACGAATTAAAGTAACTCTTATATCTAATTAGATAGTTCTTATCTCTAATTAGATAGCCTTGAAATATTTATCTCTTTTGAGGCGAAAGAAATCAATATTCCAAAGTAGGAAAATTTTTAGAAAATCTAAGCATTTATAAATTTCTAAATAATGACTCAAGTGACGATAATTAATCAGTTGGCACGTGCGATTAATTATCGTCACGCTTTCGATAAAAATTAAATATTGTATGAAATGAGACATATCCTTTAGTTGCGGAGCATCCTCAGCCTCGAAGATCACACACGAGTTTCTTCCAAGGTAGAGACAGCGATCGCAACATACATTCGAGAATGTACGATTCGCATCGCAATCAGTGGGCTTGCAACTTCAATAAGGCGGTACCCGGCGAAGAGAATAACGAAACGTTAGATTACGAATCGGATGCAGTCTCATACGTCGCTGATCGCGATCGAGGCAATCTGCGGCGAGAGGAAAGTTGCGGGAAACAGTATCAACAGCAGCCTGGCTATTGCAATCTAATGACAACGATGACAAGGAGAAATGGCGCGGTGGATCGATACTCCTCCGAGATCAAAATCAAAAATCCCTCTTTGGTCGATTGCTCCCGCAGACCTATACGTTGCCCACGTCTAGACTGCTCGGTGAACGTCGCCTTTTCGGCACTCACCCATCACTTTCTTTTCGATCATCCCGAAGTGCCCATCCTCAGTGTCGAACCCGGCGCCGAGAGCACACTTATCGTCAGCTACGGAGCTCTCTCCTGCAACTCCAGTCGATGTCTAGCTCTCTTACTGGTGTCCGGAAAACTCTCGTTAGTATAGTACTGTCGCTTAAACATTGCACAAAGGTGCATTCGATATATATTCCTAATTCCTTATTTCTTATTTCCTAAAACAAGTGATCTCTTTTAATAAAAAAAAACATCGAATAAGAAGTTGATTTGCGATTGATTTAAAATTAAAACAGAGAAATTTCTTAGATGAAACCGTACAATATTCGCAATTAATGTTATAAACGTGTCTAACTTAACTAATCGCAGAAATGTTTGTAACAATAAGAGATTCCTCAGCGAGACTGTTCGGTAGCATTCAAATAAATCCTAAGTATCGGAATCGATTGCCTCTTCCGGTGTTGGCAGCGCGTCTGCACAGCAGCCACAATTACGCGTATCGTGAGGAGATGCACGCTGGCGGAGAAGGCCAGTGCGAGAAGGACATGATCATTGCCTGGGTGGCGGGATTAGACGTCGGCGACACGGCTGACAGACTTCGGTGTAGCATTCAGGTATTCGCCAGATCGATTTGTGTGTATAAGACGAAAACGTATCAGTGCTTAAAGATGAATAATGACGCTTGAATGGTTTAACAGGCGGTCGATAGCATCGAGAACGGGGGATTTCGTTCGCTCACGTATACAGGCCCTGTGACGTCCCTGAGAATCGCCCAATGTCCACGTGACGTCTTCTTGGCTGGTGATTGTATAGTTCTCCACGAAGGATTAATCAGCCATATCACCTCCGGCTGTACTAGTCTCAATGTAAATGTTATTGTACATTAAACATGTGTTCTAACACACGTATGTCTTTGTTTCTGAAATAACTATTTTAAAAATGTAAGCCCATCCAATATAAATTGGGATCATACAGGAAAAGTGGGCAAAGCGAATGGAAGATCTGAAAAAAATTGCATCTTGTATCGCGCAATAATCTCTCGTTTATTTCTTAAAAATATCATTCATCTTTTAGTCTAATCAGCTAAATTCATTTTTCCATTGCATCATCCGGGCTAATAATCTGATGTACATACATATTTAAATAAAACATTAATTATCTCTCTCTTTGCACATACTTTGCACGACACACAATATATAAAAGGACGATACAAAAGACAGTATTGCGGGCTTACTTAAAAAAGTCAAGCGAGTTTTTTCCTTCCCTAACAGTTCGAATTATAAGCTAGTCATGGCAGGGGGCCGCGCGTACGCTTTAGGAATGAAACCGTACTTGCGGGTCTTGGGTGCGTAAGCCCAGAGCCAACCATCCACCGTTTGATTTCCCAGATCCGCGTATATCCAATCGGCCCGTTTCACCGATAGATCGTCCGGCGCCTGTGCCTTGTAATCGTAAAGCACCACTAATTCCGTACCGGTCGTTTCATCCCGGAAATCTCGCACTCCTTTTTGTTGTAACGACTCGCCTCCCGTACCTTTATCTGCAAGACGAACACTGTTAAATCGATAATTATAAAAGATTGATAACAAATGTAGTCCTAGCTATTAGAAGTTGCAGAACTCCTATCATTGACATATATATTCTAGAAAACTTTTCCAGAGATGATTTAACGGTTGAATGATGTAATGGTTCAACAAAGAGCCAACCTGGACTATGAGCGTCTGTGGATGCTGCATTTGTAGAGGCAGTGGTGGCCGTCGTAGTGGCTGTCGCATAAGAATGAAGAACGTGACCAGGATAAACGAAACCGGACGGTACAAAACCCTCATTGCCGTCACAATGTCGGAGCACCCAAAACCAATCCGGATCGTCGCGATTCAACACGGTTACGAACTCGCCTCTCTCGACACTAACATCATTTTCGTCTCGTGCCACGAAGGTGTAAAGAACAATGTATCTTCCGGCTGATGGATCCTGTGGGACGCACGGTAGAATTTCTCGCTGATGAATCAAACGAGATTAAAAAAATACTATACCTAATTCACAAGTGCCAATATTTTACTCAATCAATTAAAAATTTTTAATATCGGAAAGATTTTAATTAAATTTTAATCCTCCGAAGTCGAAACCAAAATCTGTGACACAGTTACTGATGCTGAGTCTGTGAGCTATTTAATTTATACAGGGTTTACAATATAATGTTATATCTTTTATTCCTTGAAATTAATTGGTATTTAATTTATTAATTAAAAAGCACTGATTAATTTTAAGGACTAAAAATGACATAAAAAAGAGTTTACAAATGTAACATAAAGAAAATCGAATTGTTTCACATTTCTGAGAGATTTAGAATTGAGTGGATTCAATATAATAGACCCATCTGGTCTGGATGTCAAGTAAAAACTCAGAAACATATTGAATTGGGAATAGGGTATTTTTATGGCATTCGGCTAATCAATTGATACCTTGAAGAAGGGGTGTACGTCTGGTTGGGACGATATAGTCTGTATAGAATTCTGGGACTGCGTGATGTTGGAGCGATTGACGTTGACATCCGCGGTAATAATGTTATTTCGTGCGTAGCTTTCACAATCCGAGGCCGATCCGGTATCGGTCTGTTGCGCCTCCTGCAGGCGGCCCGCACTAAGAAGATCGCAGTCATTCTCATTGGACCGCGGCAACTTCTTCTTCACGTTGTTCAGGTTGGCCAGCGTCAATTCCGCCAGCTGCGATGTGTATGGTGCGCAATACGAATGTGGCACGAAGCCTTCCATACGCGTGTCCGCTGCTATTACATATACCCAATCGTTTTCTCTGTAAAGCACATTTACTACCTGAAATGTAAAGATTCCTTAATGTTATCTTTTTTTTAATGAACATATAATTTTTTAATGTTTGTTTTGTATAATTTTTATGCAAGCAAAAGAGAAGATAAAAAAGACTTAAATAAAAATAATGACGACTCTTGACAAATTAAAATAAAATTGAGTTAAAAGGAGACATGCAGGTTACATGTATTAGAAATTGCTACATATGGAATATAGATAGCATGCCGCTTGTAATATATAGATCTGAGAACAATGCAATCAGTCGCTAACCTGGCCTCTTTTGACTTGAAGTTCATCGTCCACGCAGGGAGTAAAGTCATGCACAATGACCATCTTACTGTCCGGAGAGAGTCCATTCTCCTTTTCAATACCAACTCTTACAAGGGTTTCAATACTAGCGCTTCCAGTTATCCGACCTGGAGGTAATGGCACTCTGGTACCCAGACCGAGCCCACTGCCACCTGTCCCACAGTCTTTCTCCAAATTAAAGTTGTGTGTTCCGGCTATTTGGAATTGAAAAATTATCATAAATGTGAATGAATTTACACAGAATTTTTAAAAGAATAAAAACTCGATATTTTTAAGAATTTTATACTTTTATACAATACTATATAAATATATACATATATA
>NW_017295795.1:492457-492762 GCF_001594075.2 Trachymyrmex cornetzi
TTTATATATATATATATACACATTTTTTAATAACAACATTATTTCTGAAAGAAAGAGGAATTCCCAAAATTACAAGAAGAATCATTTTGACGTATGCTTACAAGATATAATACAAAACTTATTTCACGATGAAAGTTGCTTCTACAAGACACTTTAAAAAAGCGACAGTAACAATAATAATCCACTTTAAAACGTGACGTTTATACGAGAAGATGATTTTGCATTTTCCAACGGCGAGAAAAATCGAAAGTTGTGCGTAATCGACGTATGAACTCGGCCCGGCTCGCTTCGCAGAGGCTACGGGG